>NW_012141747.1:5807880-5822536 GCF_000956105.1 Propithecus coquereli
TTTGAGGTTGCTGTGAGCTAGGCTGACGCCATGGCACTCACTCTAGCCCGGGCAACACAGTGAGACTCTGTCTCAAAAAAAAAAAGGAAATGCAATCTGCACTTTCTGCCTCTTGGTTTCTGTACTCCGCAATGTCATCTGAGCACAGAGCTTCATTTGCTTCACTGGTTAGACATGCCAGGATGGACGAAACCCACTCCCTCCTGCCAATGGGCATACAAATTGTTGCCAATCTTTTTTTTTTTTTTTACTGCAAACAATGCTGCAGTGTAAACCCCTGTACATCCATCATTTGACCACGTGAGATTATGATACATTTACAGACCTGGATTAACTGAGCCCAAGAGTTTGTGTATTGGCAAATTTCATAGGACCCTCCGAAGTGCCTTCCCCAGCAGGGGTCCCACTTCACACTCTCACCAGCAGAAATCACATGCAATGGTTCTCGATTCATTCCTCAGTGCCTAGCATGAAGCTAAACATATAACAGGTGCTTAATAAATAAGCTGTTCAATAAACACCATCAATAAAAAATATTGCATTATAGCTGGTTACGAGGTTTTTTGTTTGTTTCTTTTAGAGATGGAGTCTTGTTCTGTCACCCAGGCTGAAGTGCAGTGGTATCAACATAGCTCACTGCAGCCTCGAACTTCTGGGCTCATCTGATCCTCCTGCCTCAGCCTCCCGAGTTGCTGGGACTACAGGCATGAGCCACCATGCCGGCTGGTCACATTTTAAAAGGAAGGAAATGAAGATGGAAGACTAGAGAGACAAAGGGAAAACAACAGAGGAAAGAAGAAAAAAGGAAGAAGTGATAGAAGACAGCCAGTGGAAAAGAGAAATGGAAATGCAGACATTGTGGTCCACTTGCCAAAACTACAAAAGGGATCCGCAAGTAACTGACAAGATGCCCCAAGACTTGCCCAGCCATCCCAAGCAACACAGCACAGCACAGCCAGATAACCTGCACAGACTCCCAGAGCACCAGGGCCACCTGGAGCCTTTTAGAATGGAGTCTCCAAAGGGGTGCCCACCCCAGACTATAGTAATACTTTCTAACCCAAAATAAACAAGTTTAGTTTTTGTTCACGCAGACTGGCAGTGGGCCCTGGGCGGCTCTGCGTGTCACCATGGGAAGGGTTCCTTGCATGCACCCATTCACTTCCCAGCAAACTCAGGTGAACCTCAGATGAGGTGCTCTCAATCACACAGATTTACAGATTAGGGTGAGGACAGTGCTTTTTACCAAATAAATCCTCACAAAACGGATAGTGGCTTAACACGATCCCTGCAAGGAAACAGCAGATTGAAGAGAGCATGAATAAAGCAGAGAAGCTGCTAGACAGTCAGAGCCAACCCTCTCCTCCTCAGCCAGCCTTTGTCAACCACAGCACAGGGGAAACAATAACCATTTAGCCACGGCTGCCGCCTGGTTGACCACAATAGTTCCGAATTGTTGAGAAAACTATCTGAAACAGACTTATAGCCACTGCCATTCAGATGAGTCCCACTGTAAGTGTATTTTGTTCCTTGCAGAGTACAGAATATGTGCTAGAAATAACATGAAGGGATAACTGTTAGCAACATATTTAAAAATAAAGGTTAATTCATTTTTGTTTCTTTAAAAAAATGTGTTTGTTTTATAATATATTACTAGTGAAATAGTACATGTATATAATTTTTGAATGAATGGAAGTACAAACTAAAAAAAAAAATGTTTTTTCTAATAGAGGGACAATCAAAAGTTTGGAGAGCTCCTTTAGAATAGCGCTGTAAAGATGGCCACACCTCAGCTGCGCCTTTGCATAAGAGACATTGGGGTGTCCTCCTCATGGGACACCTCCCCTCAGCCACCAACCTGTCTGGGTGAGCATGTTCCCAGGAGGGGGGCCCGGGAGCTGCCCCCACCTCACCTACTGCCTGCCCCACTCTTCACAGGAGGAAACTGGGGCTCAGAGAAGTCACACCCAGGGTCACACTGCAAGGGAGCGACCACACTGGGACACAGAAATAGGATTTCTGCTCCAAATGGCGTTCTTTTAACCCAAGTGCCCAGTGGGTGAAGCTGCTGACAAACTGATAACAGGGACCCTAAGACTGGTCCCTTACCCTGGGGGCAGGTCTTCATGCCTTTGATTTTTCATTTAGCCAGTAGTCTCTAATTTTTTAACCTTTTATTATGTTAAATGGCAAACATATACAAAAGTAGAGGTAATGATATAATTACACCCTCACCTAATTTAAATGATTAATAGCTCCTGTGGCCAAACTTGTTCCCTCTATACTCCAACTTGCTCTACCGGCTGATTTTGAAGCAAAGCCCAGATTTTATCTGTTAACAGATCCCAATCCCCATTAGGCTGTTAAATTGTGCCTCCTCCCCCTTTTTCCCATATGAAAATCCTTGTGTGTAAATGTATTTGACTATATCTCCATGTTCTTGAGATAGGAGTCAAAGGACAGGTTTTTGTTTGTTTGTTTCTGAAGTCATCCAGTGAGTCAGTTCAGACCTAATCCATCCTGTGGGACCCAGCCAGGACAGTTAGAAGGGCTCAGCATCACATCAGGGATCAAGAGTCCGAAAATGGCAGGTTTAGGAACAAGGGCTGTCAGAAGGTAGGAGAAAAACACTGAACTTGAGCTATTTTATGCAGCAGAAGAAAATGAAGTGGAGAGAAGAGTGAATTGTGTCCTGCCCCGATGCTGACCTGGCTGATAAGCTGGCCTCTGGAAGTGGGATCTCTCCGAAGGAAGGCACTGGGCAGGCGTGTGGCCAGGAGATGCCAAGGGGGCTCCCAGCAATCCCATCAACACCACCGGCCTCCTTTTGGGTTTGGACCCCTCCAGCAAACTGCCTCTCCCTTTCCATCTCCTCCTCTCTTCTCAGGAGGCCTTCAGGGGCCTTTTCTCCTGGAACTGCAGTGCTAGAAGCATGGCTCACAGCCCTGACCCAGGAGGAGCCCCTTCCTCATCACACCTTTGCTTGATTGCTTACAGAGACTCACAGCAATGCCTTGTGAGGCACCCCTTCTCTGTGCAACCAGCTAACAATCCACAGGCAAATCAATTTAAAATTTGGATCGTTATTAATGAGCCCACATGTCCCATGTTAGTCATAAAGATTTAATAGGAAATCCTGCTAAACACTTTGACGACATCAAGATACATTTAGTCTGAGATTAGCTTTCCATTGAACTAATCTAGTAACCCTTACCCCACCACACACACAAAAGAAATGAAAAAGAGCATTTTTCCCCTTAGTGAACCCCAGTTGGTTCCTGGTAATCATACATCATTTCCAAATATTAAAATCATTCTACACCTTGATATCAAAACCTAAAAAGGAAGAAAAACCATAGCAACAGTTGATGTGATGTCAGAGGCTCACTGGTCCTTAGATGTAGGAGCAGGGAGGAGGAGGAAGAGGACAGGACTATTACTTGATATGTTCAAACTTGCTCACCTAAACTGGGATATTAATTATAGGGGAAAAGACTTAATTATTAAACAATTGTTTTTCCTGCCATAAAAAAAACCTAACAACATCTTATGAAGTCTTCCTCAGTTTTTTTTTTTAATAGAAGGAAAACAATTATAGACCCATCCCTCTCATGAACATAGATGCCAAAACTCTAATAAAGATATTAGCAAATCAAACCCTGTGATATGTAAAAAGGATGGATACCACTAAGTTATGTTTACTCCAGTCATGCAATAAATGTTGGATGAACATTAAAAAATCTACCAGTGTATTTCAGAATGAAGGAGATAAATCATTCAATCATCAACAGATACCAAAAAAAAGCATCTGGCAAAATTCCATACCTATTAATTACAAAAACTTAGCAAACTAGGGAAAGAAGCAAACTTCCCTGGTCTGATAAAGAAAATCTACCAAAAAACCCAGGAAAATCATACAAAATGGTCAACTTTGAAAGTCTTCCCCCGAGACCAAGAATGAGATGAGGACGTATACTATCACAAGTTCAACATGATCCTACATGTCCTAGCCAGAGAAATAAGGCAAGAACAAGATATAAAATGTAGGTTTAGCAATAAGTAAATTGCCATCATTCACAGGGAACAGAATTATGTATGTACAAAATCCAAAAGAATCTAAAATAAGAATCATTAGAGTTAATTTATAGCAAGGTCAATATATAAAAATTAATTCTATTTTTCTACACTTGTATGGTATAATAAAGACTATATCTGGTGTTTGACCCTGGTTCCTGGCCCAGAACTCAAACTTGGAATTTTCTGAGTGAAAGGAGTATCTTTGCTATGCTAACAAGGGTGGGCTCCTAGTTAGCTTCAAGAGAACTGGTCACCAGGAAACTGGGCACATGATTACAGGGCTTGGGCTTTGAGCAGCCCTACTTCCAGCGAGGGAGTGGGGCTGGAGACTGAGTTCGATTCTGTGGTCAATGGCTTAATCCAGTGGCCCCAACCTTTTTGGCACCAGGGACCGGTTTAATGGAAGACAATTTTTCCATGGACGGCGCAGGGGGGGCGGGCGGCGCAGAGCTCAGGCGGTGATGTGAGCGATGTGGAGCGGCTCTAAATACAGATGCTTCGCTGGCTTGCCCGCTTACTTCCTGCTGTTTGCCCCCTCCCCCCTACAGACACACACCTTTCCTAAGTTTCATGGAAGACAATTTTTTCCACAGATGGGGGTGGGGTGGCTGTAGCAGTGGAGCTCTGCAGCCAGGTCCCTAACAGACCACTGACCACTAACATTCCCAGGCTCGGGGGTTGAGGACTGCAGACTTAATCAATTGTGCCTGTGTAAAGCCCAGATAAAAACTCCACCCCAAAGCTCAGCGGCACTTCCTGGTTGATGAATACATTAATGTTGCGAGTGACACACCCTGATTCCACTGGCAGAGGGCATAAGGCTCTTCCAGTACCCAACCAGACCTCCTCATATGTGTATCCTTCAAAATAAAACCGTAATCATAAGTGTAGCAGTTTCCTGAGTTCTGTGAGTTGTTCTGGGGAATTATTGAACCTGAGGAGGGACAAAGGAACCCCCAAATTTACAGCCAGTTGATCAGAAGTGCACAAGTGGGTAGTCTTGCAAAGGGCAGAGCCCCTAAACCTGTGGAGTCTGATGTTAACCTGAGGTGGCTGGCGTCAGAATTGCATTGCAGTACACCTCAGTTGGGACAGAAATGCAACAACCTGCAACAAACATTTGGAAAAACCACATTTCATTTTATTTATTTATTTATTTATGAAGTGGGGGAGTTTTTTTTGTTTTGTTTTGTTTTTTGAGACAGCGTCTCACTCTGTCACGCTGGGTAGAGTGCAGTAGTGTCAGCCTAGCTCACAGCAACCTCAAACTCCTGGGACTACAGGTACGTGCCACTATGCCTTGCTAATTTTTTCTGATTTTAGTAAAGACAGGATCTTACTCTTGTACAGGCTGGTCTCACCTGAGCTGAGCTCAAGTGATCCTCTGGCCTCAGCCTCCCAGAGTGCTAGGATTACAGCCGCAAGCCTGGCCTGAAAATCACATTTTAAAGACCTCATTTAAAATCATCAACTGCCACTGGGTGAGGTGGCTCACACCTGTAATCCCAGCACTTCGGGAGGCTGAGGCAGAAGGATCCCTTCCGCTCAGGAGTTTGAGGTTGCAGTGAGCTTTGATCGCACCACTGCACTCCAGTCTGGGCAAGAGAGCAAGACTCTGTGTTAAACAAAATAAAAATAAAATAAAATCACCAAATACCTAGGAATAAATCTAAGAAAAGATGTGTAAGATTCTACATAGAAAATTTATAAATTATTATTGAGAGAAATTAAGAAGACAAACGATGGAGAGGTAACCATGTTTGCAGATTGGAAGATTCATTACTATAAAATGTCATGTTAGAATTGATCTCTAGATTCAGAGCAATTCCATAAAATTCCCAGGTGAAAGGCTAAGAATAGTTAAGACAATCTTCAATAACAAAGGGCTTAATATTACAAGATATGAAAACTTATAAAGCTATCACAATTCAATGTGATACTGAAGCAAAGAAAAACAGACAGACCCACATATAGAACCACAGTTCCGTGGGAAAAGAAGTCTTTTCAATAAGTAGTACTGTAGTAGATGGATATCTATATGGATTCTTTAAAAAAATCTTAACTACTAACTCACATCAAAAACAAAAATAAATTTCAGGAGGTTTATAGATCTAAATGTGAAAAGACAAACAATATCATTTCTGTAAGATAACATAGGAGACTAAACTTCCTGACTCGTGTATAGGCAAAGAATTTTAAACAGGATATCAAAAGCACTAACTAACCATAAAGGAAAAGACTGATAAATTGGACTACACTAAAATTAAGAACTTCTATCTCCTTGTTCTACTACTTTCCCCCCTTCTCACTACTGCACTTGACTAGTCTTAACAAAAAACAAACAAACAAAAAAAAACTTCTAACCATCAAAAGATTCATTGAAAGAGTGAAAAGGGGTTGGTGGGGGGTGGGGGGATTGGAGAGATACCAGTCAAAGGATCAAAAATTCCAGCTAGGAAATAAGTTCAAGAGATCTATTGTACAACATGGTGACTACAGTTAATAGCAATGTATTGTATACTTGAAAATTAACAGAGTAGATTAAGTGTTCCCGTAACACCCCCTGCCAAAAAAAATTTTAAAAAGGTAACTATGTGTTATGGTTTGAATGTGTTGGAAAGTTAATTCCCAATGCAGCAGTGTTGGGAGCTGGGACCCAATAAGGCCTAATAAGAGGTGACTGGGTCAAAAGGATGTTTCATGAATGGATTAATGTGGTTCTGCCGAAGTGGGTTAGTTCTTGCAAGGGATTGGGTTCTCCCCGGTGCCTTCTCTCTGCACTTGCCTGCCTTTTCTGTCTTTCGTGGGATGAGGCAGCAAGAAGGTCCTCACCAGATGCAGCCTCTCAGTCTTGTTCTTCTCAGCCTCCAGGACTGTGAGCCAAATAAACTTCCCTTGTTTATAAATTACCCAGCCTCACAAAACAGACTAAGATACTATGTGAGGTAATGCATGTTAATTAGCTTGATTTAGCCATTCTACAATGCACATATACATATCTCAAAACATCATGTTATATATCATAAATATATACAAGTTTTGTCAACTAACTAATTAATTAAAATAAAATTTAAACATTTTTTAGGCTGGGTGCAGTGGCTCACACCTGTAATCCTAGCACTGTGGGAGGCTGAGGCAGGAGGATCGCTTGAGCTCAGGAGTTCAAGACCAGCCTGAACAAGAGGGAGACCCTGTCTCCACTAAAAATAGAAAAAATTAGCTGGATATGGTGGCACACGCCTGTACTACCAGCTACTTGGGAGGCTGTGGCAGGATGATCAATTGAGCCCAGGAGTGTGAAGTTGCTGTGAGCGAGGCTAACACCACAGCACTCTAGTGTGGGTAACAGAGCAAGACTGTCTTAAAAAAAAAAAAAAGTTTTTTTAAACCTATTTAAATGCCCAAATCCTAAGGAAAAAAAAAAAAAAGAGTGAAAAGGAAATTGACAAAGTAGGAGAATATATTTGCAATACATATGTCTGATAAAGGTTCATATATACATAAAAACAGAGTATATAACCAGGCCTAGTGGCTTGAGCCTGTAATCCCAGCTACTCAGCAGGCTGAGGCAGGAAGATCACTTGAGCCCAGGAGTGAAGAAACAAGACCTGGTATTTGATAGATCGGTAGGATAACCATAGTTAACTTTAATCAATTGTACATTTCAAAATAACTAGAAGAGAATAGGCCAGGTGTGGTGGCTCACACCTATAATCCTAGCACTCTGGGAGGCTGAGGCAGGAGGATTGCTTGAGGTCTGGAGTTGGAGACCAATCTGAACAAGACCAAGACCCCATCTCTACAAAAAATAGAAAAATTAGCTGGGCATGGTGGCACCCACCTATAGTCCCAGCTACTTGGGAGGCTGAGGCAGGATCTCTTGAGCTTGGGAGTTTGAGGCTGCAGTAAACTATGGTGACACCACTGCACTCTAGCCAGGGTGACAGAGTGAGACCCTGTCTCAGAAAAATATATACACACAAAATAAGTAGAAGAGAACAATGTGAATGTTCCTACCATAAAGAAAAGAAATATTTAAGGTAATGGATATTCTAATTACCCTGATTTATTTACATGAATGTAGCAAATTCACATGTACCATGAAAATACATACAGCTATTACATATCAATAAAAATACACATCTGACAATGCCAGAGTTGGTGGGGATAGGAGTGTACACTTTGGAAAACTGTCTCATCTACACCTGTCCTATGCCTTAGCAATTCCACTCCCAGGCATAGTCCCAGCAGAAATGCCTCTATGTATTCACCAAAAGACATGCACAAGAGTGTTCTTAGCAGCATTATATGTAATAGTCCCAACCCAGAAACAACACAAATGCCCACCAACAGTACCACTATGGTGTATTTATATAATGGAATACTATACAGCAATAAAAAAGAATGAACTACAGCTACATGCAACATGAATGAAGTTCATAACCTTAATGTGGAGCAAAAGAAGGCAGACACAAAAAGCACATATACTGTATGGTTCATTTATAATAGTTCAGAAACAGAAAAAAACCCATGATGACTCAGGAAGCAGGGCAGGGACTGGGAGGGTACATGGGGAGGGGCTTCTAGGGCGTTGGTTATGTTTTATTGCTCGGTGGTAGTTACACAGGGGTGTTCATTTTGTGAAAAACTATCAGGCTGTACACTCACAACTTATGCACTTTTCTCTACATTATGCTCCAATGAAAAGTTTACTTAAAAAAAAAATCTAGAACTGATGAAATTTTTCAGCCTTTGGTTATTGGAATCTCCCATTCTTCTGGTCTCTTTCTTCACAGCTACAATCTCACTGCAAGGAGACCATAGTGCTAAGAGCATGGCTTCTGGAGCCAAACAGCCTGGGGTTGTCACTTAGCTGTGATCCAACTGGGAAAGGTCCTCAGCCTCTCTGAGCCTCAGTTCCCCATCTACAGCACTTGGAGGATTAAATAAGCATTCCACCAATGTTAACCATCAGCACAGGCCCCTCCTTCTTTACGCTCTCTGCTTTCCCCGCTGCTTTAGAAAGCAGCCCCTTCTCCTCAGTGGGGAGGATCTCATCCTTCTTGCTTTGAACACCTTTAAGAAAAGCATTCTCTGCTCTGGGGCTGGGGCATTTTCAGGAAGATTGGGCCTCTGGGTGAGTTTCTGTTCCCTTGGATCCCTTCCTCCCTTGTCTCTGCTGCCATGGCCTCTGCCCTCCCTAAATGAGACACCAGGAGGGAGCAGAGGACTGGTGAGTCCTGAAACGGAAACCCAGGTAGATGTGTGACTGGTCAATGAGGCCATGCTCTTTCCCCTGCCGCCTCCCAGAGCAGCCACCCTCCAATGATGCTCCCGCAGTTGGAACACGAATGTGCTGGCACTCAGGAGGGCAGGCTTAACTTTTCCCAATTTGCAGGGAGAAAAAAAGGAAGTAAATCAGAATTCTCTCAGTTTCTCTTCTATACATGTTTTTTTCCTTAAGCTCTGGCTTCTGTCGCCCTTACTATATGCACCAGGGGCTAGGTAAGATGGCATCTGAATTAGCATCTTTTGAGCTCAATGTGTTTATAATTCCAAAAAAGGCACCACCCTGGATAGTGGGGCCACCTAGCAATTGAGCCGGTATGTGAGAACCTCTGTGGCCATGGGTTGATGGCAGTAACAACCGGGGCACCTTTTGGATAATAACAATAATTTTTAAAATAGCTAATATTTACCACAGGTCACATGGTGCTGGGCACCAAGCTAAGTGCTTTACATGCCTTACCTCAGCCAGTCCTCAGCACAACCTCTGAGGGGGACACAGTCATCCAAGCGGATGACCAAATTGCCAGCAGCTGAAGAGAAATTTTTCTGAGCCCCAGAGTCAGTCGCTATTTTGAGTGTTTCATGAAAAAAACTGCACTGCACAAGCATTTACTCATTTTTTAAACTTGCTTTTAAATCTTACGAAAGTTTCATGATGGATGTGTGCAGGAGTGAACCTGTGTGTCTGTGTGGGGTGTGAGTGTGTGTGTGAATGTGAGTGTGTGAGCCTGCCTGTGCATATACGGGGGTCGTGAGTGTGCGAGTGTGGATGTGTGCGCTCGTGTGTGTGTGTGTCTGTGTGTGAGAGCCTGCCTATGCCTGTGGAGGGTGTATATGGGTGTGGACATATGTGAGCGTGGGGGGGAAGTGAGCCTGCCTGTGCATCCGTGGGAGTGTGTGAGTGTATAGGCATGGATGTACAGATGTGAGCCTGCCTGTGCCTATGGGGGTGTGAGTGTGTAGGTGTGTGTGTGTGAGTGAGCCTACCTCTGCGTGTGCACGTGTGTGTGTTTGTGTAAGAGACAGAGCCTGCCTGCGCATATGTGGGGGGTGTGAGTGTGCAGGTATGGATGTGTGTGTGTGTGCACCTGCCTGTGTCTGTGGGAGTGTTGAGTGTGCGGTTGTGGACGTATGTGAGTATTGGGGGGAGGACTGAGCCTGCCTGGAGTGGGGGTAGGGACCCTCCTTCCACTGAGGCTCCCAGCTGCCTGCTGGCCAGAGTCCAGGTGTTCCAGAGAGCCTGGGGAAACCAGTCTTGCAAGAACCCTGCCCAGGTCACAGTAAATCAGCCCTGCAGCATGGAAGCGACTCAGAGTGTAACTGCTGGGGAATCCTCCAGCGACACCAGGTTTAACCCCCAGCAGAACAGGCTAGTGACTGCACAGCCAGCCTCTGGGTTCGCCTTCCTACAGAGCCCCATGGCTCTGTCCTGGTGCAAATCCTCTGAGAGGCTCCTCCCAAGGATGCCAGGGATAAAAAAGGATTTCATTTCTCATCAGAGGAGAAATCTCAAGAACCAATCTAAACTGTGTTGCAAAAAGCAGGACACAAAATTGTATGTAGACCATGATTTCAATGTGAAAATACATATGGGCTGCTCATAGGAAAGAGTGTGGCTATAAAAAGAAAATGATTTTGATCTTGTTGTTCGTCATAAGATTTTTAAAATTAAAACAATGAAACTAAATTCCTAAAAAAGCTATCACCATATGTCAAAATATTCAAATGGTTCCTTCTTGGTCACAGGCTCATGTTTAGATTTTTGTGTTTTCTAAATTTCCGGCCAATGAGATGTATCTCTTTCATGGCTGGGGAAAAACAATAAACAATAATAAAAAAAGAAAATCACCTCATAAATGGAATAAGAACAGAAGTAAGGACCCCAGATTCCAGTCTACAAAATAAGCCAGGAGTCCTTAATGCAGTCTCAAAGCCTCTTAAAACAGGATGTCTTGGCACGCATGGTGTAAAGAGAGGGGTAACCGAGGAAGGGGGTGGCAGGAAGCAGGGCACAGTGGGGCAGGTCCTGAGGCCAGCTGTGCCCCCCAAGCAGACACAGGGTCTCAGACAAGGGCTGGATGAAATGGCAGCCACGGTGCCAGAAGGCCACTCCCCACTCTCTTAGAAGAGGGCCACCTTGGACACCTCTGGGGAATTCTGTAACCCTCACATCTCAGGGTAAGCTCTACTGAGAGGGTCAAAGAATCTCTAAAACCACAGGAAGGCTTACAGGGAGCCAGCGCTAGGCCAAGCAAGGCAGCCCATCCCTCTCCACAGGCTGGGCTGAAGGAACTAAGAGGCTCTGCTAAAATCAGTCACCAAGACAGCGACAGAAGCCTGGCCCATGCTCCCTAGCTATACACACCCTCCCTGGCTGTTCGGCCTTTCAGGAACCAGCACGCAGGGTGCTCGCTGCCCCTGCCCTCAAGGAGACAGAGGTCCTCAGAGAAATGTAACACGTTTGACTCCTTCAGAGAGGGCAGGCTTCCTTCCCCTCAAAGATGCTTTTGCTGTTCCATTAACCAGGCTCAGCAGATGACAGCACTAACATGGGGGAGGGGTGCAGAGAAGGCACATGTCATCTGCACCTCGAAGTCCCTCCAGAAAGGGCTGAACAGCAGTCACAAGAGGCACCAAAGCTGGTGCAAAGGACTCATCAGCTCATTCCTCATCCTACAATTTTTGCCCAATTTATCCCAGAGCAAGAGGAACCAAAGTGAAAAATGCCATGTCTATTGACCCTAGAAGATTCAGTTGAAATATCACCTCATTTGGAACATCTTGCCAGACTTTTACTGGCAAGACAAGCCTCCCCCTCCCAAGGGGCCCCTCCCCTAATCCGTTGCTGCCGTAGGGCAGTTCTGTGATTCGGTGTCCTGTGCACTAATTTATTTTCTAGGTTAAACATCTGTTCAGTACTTCCCATCCTGACCAGAGGTGTGCAGGAGCTGGGCTTCCTAACAAAATATAAGACTTGAAAAGTAAGCATCGGTATGAGCTGAGAAGCTCTTCTAGGGCCTAGACGCAAGGCAGTGCCTTCCAGTACACGAACAAGGGCTGTAGGAAGAGAACTGTAATGGAAGACGTGTGAGGCTCCTCTCAGCTCTGGCTCCTCTGTGGGATCCAGCCCGTGCAGCTGCATGGGGCCAGCCAGGAAGGAGGTGCAGCTGCCCACCGCTGGCACACACTGGCCCCTGCACCTGTCCACGCTCCCTGCCCACAGCACCGCATGCACAGGAAGTGAGAAGGAGGCTGGCTGGCTTTGTCAGCTGCCCTTGCCCCACGCCCAGAGTATCAACCTCGAGCAGGCAGCTCCTGTCACTCTCAGATACAAGGATCACTTGAGCCCCCGTGCAGCTTCTCCAGATCAAATCACTGACTTGAGACTGTTTCCAAGTGGAGCTGATGGAGACCGGGGGGACAGTGGCCTTGGCTCTCCACCCATCTGAGGCTGCCCTAGCTGGGCACCTTGCAGCTAACGTGCCATCCCAAGTCTGTCCTCGGCCCTCACCCCGTCTGACCTGCTGAGGAGGCTCCCAAATACCTTGCCTGCCCCTTGGTCCTTTTTTGTCTCTTTCAAGGAGCCACTTTGGGCAGGGTGTCCTTGACACACTCTTTCACATTCTGCGTGCTCTCGGCTGGCCTCACTCCTGAGCCCCACATGGGCATTTTCACCTGCACACCTGTCGAGAAGTTACTATATACGGGTGTGCAGCATCCCAGGCAGCATCTGAGAGCCTGTCAGAAATGCAGCCCACATCCCACACCCACTGACTTGAAATCTGCACTTTAACAAAATGTCCAGGCAGTCCAAGTACATGTTCAAGTGTGAGAAGCTCTGGTGCACAGGATGCTGAGCAGAGAGAAGGAGCAGATACAAGGTGACACCACTATTATTACCACCACCCCTTCCTCCATCCTCACCAAACTGCCTCTTCACCCTCCTCTCCCTATTGCAATTAAGTGACACCATCATCAACCAGAATCCCAAGCTGGAAACCTCAGACATTCACAACTACTTCCTGGCCCTGACTCTCACATCTCCATAACGATTACTGAGTCCTGTTATTCTGACTGCAGAAGCATCTCGCAGGCCTAACTCAGCCGCAATGCACTCTGTCTGTGAGCTGTGCACAGCCAAGCTTTGTTTACGTGTCTGTCTCCCTGGTAAGACAGTGAGTGCTATGAATAGGGCTGTTTTATTCGTCTCTGATTCCCAACAGCCAGCACAGTGTCTGACACACAGGCTTCAAAAAGTTAAATGTCTGTTGAACAAATGAGTGAACAGGCAGACGGAAGGGGGGTGGGCAGGGAGGATATATTACTTAAGGTGTGTCAGATGACAGGAACCAAAAGTGAATGCAAAAATCATGCAGTGTTTTTTCTTGACTTTATAAAGTTGTTCCAGGAATAAAATTAAGTAGGTGGGAAAATCTGACATAGCACATGATGGAAATATGGGAGAGTTTTTAATGAAAGTATTTCTAGCTTTTTTTACCCTCCAATTTACACCCCACTAACTTGCTGAGAAGAGCAGTAACAGGTCCAAGGTCACCCACAGGTCAGTGACTGAGCTGGGTGGAATTTACACCCAGGTTTGCAGAGCAGTCTAGGTGGTTATAAGGCGGGTGGGGAAAGATAAGGTAGTTAAAGACGAGCTAAGTGCCTGGGAAGGGCAGGAGTGTCCCCGAGGGAGGGGCACAGTCAGAAGCTGGAAGGTGGGTTTCTTTGTGGGGCTTGAGCTCAACCTCCACATGGAGAATTCATTACTTTGCTTCAGAGTCTGAGAGAGGGTCAGTGGTGAAGGCAAAATGCAAACCGGGCCAGGAGTAGCTCCAGGCACCTTTGTTATAAGATTCCAAGCTGTAGACAAAGCCACCCACAATAACACCCAGTACAGCAAACAGCTCTAGGTGAGGTTTAAGAGGAAGGGCCAAGGTTCAAATAGCCAGAGCCTCAAAGGCCTGAGGGCTTGTCTGATCAACTAGATGGTCTTACTCCTGAGGTCCTGTAGTATCCAGCCTACACGCCTGGCACGTAGCACTGTAGCACCGGCTCTATAAATGTCTCATGCTGAGGCTGGGTGTGGTGGCCTGTAAGGCCCAGGGGGAAGGATCACAAGGCCAGGAGTTCAAAACTGGTGAGGATATGCTGAAATAAAAAAATTAAAAAAGGCCGGGCGCAGTGGCTCACTCCTGTAATCCTAGCTCTCTGGGAGGCCGAGGCGGGCAGATTGTTTGAGCTCAGGAGTTCGAAACCAGCCTGAGCAAGAGTGAGACCCCGTCTCTAC
>NW_012141747.1:5822724-5842639 GCF_000956105.1 Propithecus coquereli
AATAAAGGAAAAAAAACCAAAAATGGTGAGGGCAACATAGCAAGACCCTCTCTCTACAAAAAATAAAAATAAAATATTAGGCTGGGCGTAGTGTATCACGCCTATAATCCTTAGCACTCTAGGAGGGCAAGGAGGGAGGACTGCTTGAGCTCAGAGCTCAGAGTTTGAGATCGTCTCTACTAAAAATAGAAAAATTATACTAAAAATAGAAAAATTAGCCAGATGTCATGACTCACACCTGTAGTCCCAGCTACTCAGGAGGCTGAGGCAAGAGGATTGCTTCAGCCCAGGAATTTGAGGTCGCAGTGGGCTACCATGACGCCACTGTACTCTACCCAGGCTGACAAAGATTCTGTCTCAAAAAAAAAAAAAAAAAAATTAGCCAGGCATGGTGGTGGCACCTGCAGTTCTAGCTACTGGAGAGGCTGAGGCAGGAGGATCACTTGAGACCAGGAGTTCAAGGTACAGTGAGCTACAGTGGGATCACTGCATGCCAGCCTAGGTGACAGAGTGAGACCCCTGTCTCTCGAAAAATAAAAAAATATCTAATGCTAACTGCCCCGAGTTGGGAGACAGAAGCAGCGGGGAGGCTTGTCTTACTTTTAGGGAGGCTCAGCCCCCCACGCCTGCACTGACTCCTCGAGCCTGTCTCCAAGCATGTAGGAGCACTTTCATGACTCACCTAATGAGGGAAGCTGTGTAAACTCCTGGTGGCCAAAGACCGCTTACTGGCAGAGAAACTGAGGCACAGGGTGGGTGGGGAGGGAACCATGCATCACACTTGAGGCCCCAAACTCTGCTCCTTGGTCCCTGACCAAACCAGCAATACACATGTCATCAAAGGAGCTCCCTGTCCATCCTGCACAGCTGGAAATCTGAGCCCTGATGATGGTACAACACTCATTTTTCTTTATGCCTCCTCAGTGCCTCAGAATTCATTCTCTCCCAAACCTGAAAGGTATTCATTCACTCACATATTCACTCAGTGACATGCCACTGAGGCCTCACTATGTGCCTGCTGAGAGCCATTCTAGGGGCTGGAGATACATCAGTGAACACAACAGAGTCCTGCCCTTTGGACCTATATTCCCGTGGTGGAGACAGAGTGTTGTATCAACACAGTAAATCAGCAAACTACACTAATGCTGGAGTGATGCAAGCTACGAGAAAAAGGAAAATTAGCATAGGGTAGGGGGGAGATCAGGAAGATGCAGTGGGATGGAGGTGCAGTTTTAAAGAGGGTGGCAGGAAGGCCTCACTGACATGAGGGAAGAGAGAGCGAGCCTTCTAGGGAAGAACATTCCAGCTGGAGGGAACAGCCAGGGCAAAGGCCCCAGGGTGGGAGCACCCTGACATGCTTAAGAACAATAAAAACGCCAGTGGGGACTGCCAAATAGTCACCTACTCATCTGTTCATTCACTCGTTGTTCAACAAACATCTACTGAAGACCCACCTCTTTGCCAGGCACTGAGTGATGCAAACACTCGAGAGGCACAGCCCCTTACCCTCAAGAAACTTATAATGCTGCAGAGAAAGCTGGGAATAAAAGGGCCCTAAAAGAGGATTACACCAGGGCAGGAGGACTCTGGCAGAGTAGGCTCAGGGCCTTCACACAACTTGGGCTGGAGGAGGGTCCAGGAAAGACCCTCAGAGAGATGCTGGGCCAGACAGTTGCCCCAGCCCTGACTTCAGTGCTGCTGACAACAGTGGCTGTGCTAACCTTGCTCACTTGTCTTTCTTAGTCAAAAAAAAACCTTTCAAACACCAGACTAGTAAAGAAACCCTTTTAAGTTGCAGATGTACACTAGGTGTTTGCCATGTCCCAGGCGGCCTCTGACTAAAAAATGTGGATGCCAGATGGAAAGATCTGGAAGAGGCCACACTGAGAGGAACCCGGAGTGCAATGACTGGTGTTCAGAGACCTCTGGGAACTGGGGGAAGTGATGGCGTAAAGCCCCAGGGCCTGTTTGTTAGGGGCGACCGTCGCATCACACTCACGTGTCCAGGGCGGCCTGCTGCACTAGGAAGACTGCGCCTGCTTTTCCACAGCATCACCAGCACCCCCTCCAGGGCTTGGCCTCAGGCTACCGGCCTCTGTGCAGTAGAATCTACCGTGAATCTGAAGAGTTCAGCTCAGCAGAGCTCTGGCCTAAGAGATGCTCGCTCTGTTTTCCCAGCTTAATGAAAGGGCATTTCTTCACAAGACTGAGCCCAGAAACAGCCCAGGAGGCTCCCACCCAGGAAAGCTCAGGCCTGCGGATCAGGGATGGGAAGCCTGGCTAGGTCAATCCATACTGGTTGGATCCGGATCCCAGCTGAACTGATGGAACGTGCTGTTGGTGTGTCACAAGCAATAGTCCTAAAGACTACAGAGGTGGCAAGGAGGAAGTGCCCTGGAGAGTCCTAATCAGGTTATGACCACACACCATGGGAGAAGTCTTCAGGCCCGAGGCTTTGGGTGAGGGTGGGGCACAGATCCTCACTGCTCTTCTGTCCCCGGCTCAGGTACCTGGGAGAAATAGGTTCCTGGGCCTGCACCCCCAACTCCCCAGTCTCTGCCACCAGGCATCTATGTCTGTCTAGTCTCTGCAGCGAGGCCACTTCCCTGAGGCTCTCTCCCACTCTGCCTTACATTCCTTAAGTCATCCTCAGCTCCAATGCTGAGATTCAGTCTGTCAAACTTACCACGGAGGGTACCAACCAGGCCACCCTGGCCCTGACCCCAGCATCTTTTCAGACCAAACCTGGCAAGGCCAGCTCCTCCCTCCCCCACTCCAAGGCTGTCCTCCACTCTCCTCCCAGCTAGGGTCCTGAAGTCCCTCCTAGCAGCCTCAGCCAGTAGGAGCTCTACTGGTCGTTGGAAACCAAGCTGGGATGGTGTTTGAAAAGCAAAGTCCCCAGGTTCAGGATGAGATCCCCCCATTCCTTTCTGCCTCCACACTTCCTTTGGCCTAGGAGGGTTCCACTCCATAATTGGCTTGTTTACTGCCACTCTGAGGGCTTCTGAGTGGCAGAGCTGGAAGGAAAGTTTTGTGGGAAGTAAAGAAAGGAGTGTGTGCCCTGAGCTTTGAGGCTGGTGAGTAAACTCTCCCAGTGCCTCTCTACCTGAGAACTGGCCAAGAACCCAGGTGAGAAAAAAACACAAGGCAGTGCAAGGCCAGTGGAAGATTCCCAGGGGACCACAGGAGGGAAGCTTATGTTTTGGCGCCTGGGAAAGACAGAATAACCAAAACTTAATCTGCCTGCTTCTGCTGAATAGCTGAAAGTGTTACTTGGCACTGTTCTGAGCGGAGAGCCAAACGTAGACCTCCCAGTTCTGCTTCTGTGGGCTAGGAGATCTAGTGACATCACTCCCCTGCTCAAAAACCTTCCACAGCTTCAAGCTTGAAGCAAACTTATTGTCCATCACGGGGCCCCAAACTACTCTAGTCTCTCTCCCACTGACCACTGACCAGCAGAACCAACGTGCCAGCTAGCTAAGCAGGACCACCTGCTGGGTCACAAGCACATCCTTTGCTTCCCCACTCAGGTTCTCTGCTTATGGGGTTCCCTCTGCCTCAAGCATCAAGCCTCTCCATCTTTTAAGGCTCCCCTCAAATGCTCACTTCCCTGTGACAGCTTCCCCAGCCCCTTCCTCATCTACCCCATACTCTAAATCTCCATCGCCTTGCAGTTGGCCTCTTTTCAGGCATTTGTGTTACTCTTCGCTGCTTCAATAGCTCCCCAAGGCCTTGCTGTAGCCCTCCAGATGAATGAGCATGTCTTATTCAGCTTTGATTCAGCAGCAGCACAAAGCACAGTCCCTGGCAGTCGGCAGACGCTTACGAACTGTTTCTACTGCCCCAAATAGAGTTCATCTCAGGGGCATGGGAAGTGATGGGCAAAGGAACATGAGGAGTCACGCAAACAGAACACTAAGCTCAGGAGACACAAAATACACCAGAAAGGCCGGGCGCGGTGGCTCACGCCTGTAATCCTAGCTCTCTGGGAGGCCGAGGCGGGTGGATTGTTTGAGCTCAGGAGTTCGAGACCAGCCTGAGCAAGAGCGAGACCCCCGTCTCTACTAAAAATACAAAGAAATTAATCGGACAACTAAAAATAGAAAAAATTAGCCAGGCATGGTGGCGCATGCCTGTAGTCCCAGCTACTCGGGAGGCTGAGGCAGAAGGATCGCTTGAGCCCAGGAGTCTGAGGTTGCTGTGAGCTAGGATGATGCCACGGCACTCACTCTAGCCCGGGCAACACAGTGAGACTTTGTCTCAAAAAAAAAAAAAAAATACACCAGAGAACAAGAGGTGTCACAAAGAAATTTAACCAGGGAGTTGCGTCAGACCTTACCCTTCTTGAACTCCTCCAGCATGGCATCCAACTTGGTGTCATGGAAGACAAAGTGCACTGGGTGGTTATAGAAGCGGGTGATGGTCTTGAGGGGGGTGCAGTCATCAGGGTCCACAAAGGCCAAGTCTTTGACGTAGAGAATATCTACAATATTGGATTGCTCATCTTCAAACACTGGGATGCGGGTATAGCCACTTTCCATAATCTCTGACATCGTGTTGAAGTCCAGGATGGCATCGCTGGGGAGCATGAAGCAGTCCTGGAGCTGGGTCATGACGTCCTCCACAGTTTTGGTCCGTAGTTCCAGGGCACCCTGGATCATATTTAGCTCCTCTTTCACGAGGTCATTATAGGGCTCTGTCACCTTCAACATCTCCATCAGCTTCTCCCGATTGTAAACAGTGCGAATCTCCTGGCCCAGACAAAAGTCCAGGAGCTTGCTGATGGGAAAACTGAGGGGAAAGGTGAGTAGCATAAAGAATTTGGTGAGAACAATTGTGTTGGCTCCTACAGCCAGCCCGTGTCGGGAGCACAGGGACTGAGGTACGATCTCCCCAAAGATGACAATGCCAATGGTGGAGGAGGCCACCGCCATGAGGCCAGAGCCAATGAGGTTGTCCAGAAGGATGGTGAGAGAGGTGTTGACCAGCACGTTCCCCAGGAGCAACGAGCAGAGCAAGTAGTTGCCCTTGCGCCGGATAGGCTCAATCTTGCGGGCATACTTTCTTTCCTTCTCTGTGCCACAGTTCTGCACAATGCGCAGTTCCATGGGGTCCAGGGCCATAAGCCCCAGGTTGAGGCCAGAGAATATGCCCGACAGCACTAGCAGCACCATAATGAGGACAATGTGCAGCCAGAGGGGCAGGAACCTCCCAGCCTCTTCCACCATGAAGAGCAGCGAGTCCTTGTCTGTCCACTTCAGCCAGGGCCCATCGGCCCGGGCCCGGGTGCACAATGCATACAGCTTCATGTTCTCGCTCCTCCGGAGGAACTTGGTGAGCACTACCAGCACGCCGGATGTGTTCCCGCGGCTCACGTTGACCAGCTGCTGCACGACCAGGTCCTTAGTGAGCTCCAGGCAGTTGGTGGACTTGCGGGCGGTCTCCGCGTCGTCCACCTCCGTGAAGGAGATCAGGTTGCTAGAGATGTTGCCCAGGCTGTGGCCGTACAGCCTCAGGTTCACGGTGCTGCCCTCGGAGACGAAAATGATGCCATCCGGGTTCATCCCACACGACTTGTTGCAGCTCGCCAGCCTCATGCCGACGATCGCGCCCGGCTGGGGGCTACCCTGGCCCCGGGCCCCCTGCGCCCACAGCAGCACCAGCAGCACCAACGCCGCCAGGAGGAGGCGCCCTCGGGCCGGCCCGCCGCCCGGGTGCCCGCCCCCGCCCACCGGCGCCATGTTGCTGTGGCTCTGCGGCCGCCGCTCCCCGCGCCCTGCCGCGCGGCCCCGCTCGGCACCGCAGCTCCGGCCGCTCCGCCGCCGCTGAGCCAACTGCCCGGGCCGCGGGCCTGACGTCAGGTCAGCGCCCCGCCCGCCCCGCCCCGCCGACCCACGCCCCTCATTTACATTGGAAGCCCCTCCCCGAGGCCGCGGCTCGAGCACCCGCCCTTAAGGGAGTCCGGGCACTTAAGGTGGAGCGGCGCCGCAGGGCGGGAGCTGCCTCCGGGTGTACGCCCCGCCCTCCGCCTCCACGCCCTTCCCCGCGTTTCCCCGGTGCTTGCGGGGGCCCGCTGTCTCCTCCGGAAGGTGGTCTCCTCGCCGCGCGTTCCTGTTCCGTGGCTTGTAGGGTCTCACACGCTCGGCTCCTTTCCTGTCCCCAGCAGTCTGCAGCTCAGCTTGGAGCCCCTCTTTGCAGGCACGGCGAAAAAATGCTTTTCCTAATTTTGAAAAAGAAAAAGGGAACCTGAGGGCTTAGGCTGGCATTGCAGCCTGCCTCTTGGAGACTTTTCTGGCCTCCTCGCTTCTGGGGTTTTTGCTAACCCTGTCCCAAGGCCAGAAGTAGGTTCCCCCAACCCCAGCCCAAGGACGTCTCCATCAGCCAGTGGCTGCCTGCCTGGTGTGGAAGGCAGATCTGGGGAACTAAGGTTACAGAAGGGCCAAGTTCTGGCCTAGGCTTATCCCCTGCCACTTCCATTTAGGCACAATATTTATTGAGCACTTACTATTAATATGTGCCAGGCTCTTGTGCTAGGCTCTGACAATATAGCAGTGAATAAGCCAAAGTTGCTGCCCACTGGAGTTTACAGTCTAGAACAGAAAACAGGTGGTAAACAAGTAAACACATAAATAATATTTATTTAATCCTCCCAACAACCCTAAGAGGTAGGTAGTATATTATCTCCATTTTACAGTTGCAGAAATTGAGCTGAGGCACAAATCCTGGTCCCTCCAGATTGTCACCTCTCAGTCTGTTTCTTCATCTGTAAACGGGGGTAAGAATGATGATACAGCACCACCACACTGAGCTTGTGGGAACTGTTAGCCTAGACGTTGAACATGACAGGACAACTCTTTGTGAATATTCTTTGGCTATGTAGTAGTAGTTGTTGTTGCTACCTGCCCTTCCAGGACCAAACCCCTAACCCCAAATTGTGGTGACTAGCCAGCTGGGGCAGCAGCTTGTGGAAAGGAGCTGACAGGCGTGGCAGCAGACCTAGCCCTGAAATGACTGCTTCCTGGACTACCTCTGTGTCAATCCACAACTATGAATCGAGCACCAAGCACTCAGGTGTGTGGGTAAGATCGCAGCTGCCCGCCCTGTGAGGGGGAAGGAGATAGACAGACAAACATCCTTACAATAATTGCAGAGGTGTGCTGAGAGGATCAGGTACTGGGTTGACCCATGGGTCTCAGAACAAGACTTTTCCCAGCTCTGGAGACACAGAATCCACTTTACTCTCTTCCTGCACCAACGCTTGTGTTTATTTTTATTTTGGTATACTGTCTGCTAATAAAAGCAACAATCAGTACCAACCGGAAAGAGCCTAAACAGAAAGGAACAGTCATACAGTGTTGTGGGAGGAGGAGTGGTGGTGGAGGAGCCTGATTCAAGAAAGCCCCATTAGCAGGGGTCGAGGGTTCTGCAAACCAGGCTGAAGAAGTCCCTTGCAAGTAAGTGCCTCACTTCACAATGAATGTCCAACAAGCCACTTTTTCAGGGAACAGGAGTCCCAGGATGGGCACTGGATAAGACAGAACAAAGGTAGAACCTTTGACTGTTTCCACCTTGTCTCCACCAACCAGGAAGAGCCACCTGCACTGCCTCAAAGCAAGGGCAGTTCAGGAAGGCTTCTGCACAGCCCTCCTCAAGTCTTCTAGCGAGCTTTAGCACCAGTGCCCTCCTCCACCACTTAGAAACTTTCCCATTCTATTATCGACTGACTGGCTATTTTTATTTTGCCCTTTGCTGTCTGCACTCAGCAGCTCTGTACATATGCATTAAATCTCATGGCAGAAGCCAATGAAGGGAAGGAAAAATATGTTTTTGAGATACTTGGGTTAAAAGTGGGAGCAATGGTGAGGGTCTGCTAGGAAGAAAACATTCTTGGTTAAAGTTTAGTTCATCATACCCATCCATGACTGCATTGACATGCATGATTAGGTGAATAGAGCAGATCCAAGGAAGTAAAGAGATGAAATTCATCTCTGCCCTTTTTAGGGCCTGTGATCTAGCTGGGATGACAGAACTTGCTCTGCAAAATATAAATAAAATATAACTCAAGAGATGTCAGAGGAAGCACATGGGGCCCTAGACTGTAGTCCAGGTTTAGTCGCTGCCAGCTTCATCCCTGCTTAGGACAGCTATCCTTTCCACATCTGCCAAGTTGAAATACCCCTCCTGCAGAATTGTGGGGACAACACGGAGATAGGGGGCCATTGACATGCAGGGTCAGGAAGCCTGTGGCTCCCCTATTAACCATGCTGTTAGAATGGTAGAAAGCAAACCTGCCAGCAAGAAGCCTCTCTCCTTTGGGGGGCAGGCGAAAACATGTTTCTCAGAGGGGTCCTGCCCGGTGACCCCTGAGCATGTAACAGCACTCTATTCATGAGGTCCTTGGACCTGACCAGTTCTTTCCGGGTGTAGACCCTATGGCAGCATGTACACACCTCCTGTAATTAAGCACACTCCTTTCTGGTCCTGTGCAGGGAAACAGGCTTAAAGGCTTATTGCCCCTTCGCTTGTTCCTGGCATCATGCTGACACTGGGGATCCGATGATAAACAAGGATCCTGAATTAGTAACCTGGGATCTAATTTTCCCAGGCTGGCTTCTTAGCCCTCTTCACCTTCTGGGTCTCCAAGATGGGGAGCTGCTGGCAGAGAAGCTGCCCTTCTGCTGGTGGTGCTCAGAGCCTGAGGCCTGCCGTGGCCTCACTGGGCAGAGTCCCTCAGGTGTACCCTGGGCCCTAGGTTTGGAGAGCTTGGTTGGGGCAGTGGGACAACTTTTCAAGGTTAGCCACAGGCCATCATCAATACATGCAGTGGCCTGTTCACCAGCTGTCCATAAATCTACAATAACCTTGAACATTTGCAGGATACATGCATGCCATTGTCTCAGGAAGGAAGGAAAAGTCACCCTTCTACAGAGGGACAGAGTGAGCATAGAGTTAGCTGAGGTGGTGCCTTGGCTCAAATCCCAACTCAGGTCATCCCAGCAAGTAGGGATGTGAGGACGTGGATGAGAGGATGTCATGATTTCTACCCGAGACAGACACTTCATTGAGCCAGAGGAGGGGGTAAGAATATCCGGTCAGTGGATCCAGGCCACTGAAAGGATGAACCTCTGACAAAAGGTCGAATGCCAGAGCAACAAAGGCAAAGGGGGGTTTTTTATTAACTGGGTATGTGGGCTTCGAGCCTCCCCAGGCCAAAGGACAAATTGTTCTCCTTCGGGGGCAAGACTATGGGAGGCAGGATGCCCCACCATGGAGGTTCAGCACACTGATTGCCCGTGTGACCTGGGACTCTGGGACATTCTTGAGTGCTGAGAGAGAAGACACCTGGTAAGTACTTCACAAGTGCCTGGTCCATGGGAAGAGCTCAATAAACATGCTCGATAACCACGATGATGACAGAAATGCTGCTTTAGAGGACACTTGCAAATTTCCTTAGCACCAGTGTGCCTCTCCATCCAACTGCAGCCAGTCTTCTTGCTCTTTACTTTCCCTTTCCTCTAGAGGGAGAACATCAGTAAAGGATGCTGGGGGAAGAAGGGACACCTAGGACTATGCAAGACCACATCTGGATCCTTGGACCTCCGTGGTGAGGGAAGAAAGGAGGTTGGGATGGAGGTGAAGGCCGGGGAAGTGAGCCTGGTAGGGGCTTTCACAGTGCAAAGGGGTCAAGCTGAAAAGGCTGTGCAAGTTAGGGAGAGAGGCAGCCTCTCACTCAGCATCGGAGATCTGGCAGGTCCTCAAAGCAAGGCCTGCCAGGGAAGCCCCTGCCAGTACCAGGGTCCCAGCAAAGAGTCACTCTTTTATGCTGCCTTCTGTCCCCAAGACTGGCTACCCCAGCAAGCTTTTCCTTCTGCCTCTGAAAACAGACCCTCTAAAGACCCTTTTTTATTTTAAGAGATTAACTATTAATCACTAGAGCAAAACAGGAAAGAGCAAGATAACAAACACTAAGTATTTACAAAGGCTTAAGAACAAAGTGCTTGAAGTTGTCACAGTTTCTGACCCTTTTTCTGAGTTGGCAAATGGAAAAAGGCTATAGCAGAAATGTCAAGGGCTCTGTCCCTTGCTAGATGTTGAATTGCAGCAAGGTGCTTCATTTCTTAGGGCTTTGGTTTCTCCATTTTTCACCTGGGAATCAAGAGACCCTCCTCACCATATCGAAAGGACTGCGTGAGCCAGATTTGCAGAGCGCTGTTCCATTAATGTTAGTTCCTTTCACATTACATCTCATTCATTTATTCATTTGTGTATTTTTATATTTTTACTGGGCTTCTAAAATTGCAAAAGTTATACATGTTCATTGCAACAAATTCAAATAACACAGAGTGTATAAAGTAGAAAACGTAAGTTCTCCTCCCCTCTCATCCCAGTGCCCAGGGATTGTTTTTCTGTGAAGTATTTCAGAAGTATTTCACCACCGTCTACTTTCTTCATTATCTTCTCTTCCCTACTCTGGGCCAGAGGCCATTTCCCACTGGGTTGAGAGTCCCTCAAGGACAAAAACTGTGTCATAGTCATCTCTGTATCCGAAGTGCTCAGTATTCCATATGTATTTATGGGATGAATTAGACTTCCGTAAAAAGGGGTAGGAATAATACTGTAGGGGTGGGGGACGGGTAGGATATGAGGAAAAAGCACTTAGACAATGGCTTCATATGTAAAATTACAATTCTGTTTCCAGAGACTGTATTTACCCCTTGATATCATTTCTGTCCTATTCTACTTATTTTTTTAAAAAAAGGCCCGGCATGGTGGCTCACGCCTGTAATCCTACCACTCTGGGAGGCTGAGGCAGGAAGATTGCTTGAGTTCAGGAATTTGAGACCTGCCTGAACAAGAGTGACATCCTGTCTCTACTAAAAAATAGAAAGAAATTTGGCCAGGCGACTTAAAATATAAAAAATTAGGCCGGGCGCGGTGGCTCACGCCTGTAATCCTAGCTCTCTGGGAGGCCGAGGCGGGCGGATTGTTTGAGCTCAGGAGTTCGAAACCAGCCTAAGCAAGAGCGAGACCCCGTCTCTACTAAAAATAGAAAGAAATTAATTGGACAACTAAAAATATATAGAAAAAATTAGCCGGGCATGGTGGCGCATGCCTGTAGTCCCAGCTACTTGGGAGGCTGAGGCAGGAGGATGGCTTGAGCCCAGGAGTTTGAGGTTGCTGTGAGCTAAGCTGATGCCACGGCACTCTACTGGGCAACAGAGCAAGACTCTGTCTCAAAAAATAAATAAATAAATAAATAATAAAATTTAAAAAAATATCTGGGCCAGGCATAGTGGCTCACACCTATAATCCCAGCACTTTGGGAAGCCAAGACAGGAGGATCACTTGAGACCAGGAGTTCCAGATCAGCCTGAGGAACACAGTGAATCCAAAAATTAGCCAGGTATGGTGGAGCGCACCTATAGTCCAGCTACTCAGGAGGCTAAGGCAGGAGGATCACCTGAGCCCAGGAGTTCAAGGCTACAGTGAGCTATGATTGTGCCACTGTACTCCAGCCTGGGCAGCAGATCGAGACCCTGCCTCAAAAAAATAGATAGATAAAGATTTTTTAAAAATCTAGTCTTGACCCTACTAAAATGATTTCTTGACTGATCCACTATTTGAAAAATACCAGTCTCATGTATCACTCGTGAGCATCCCAGTGGAATTTCCCTGGAGGCAGCCTACAAGGACTGGTGGGAGTTAGAATGCTCTCTGTGTAAGTGGCACCCACACCCACAGTACATGGCACAATCCACATGTGGCAATAAATCACCAGAGGCATTCCATAAGGCGAGTTCCTGACTCCCCGATTTCATCATGCCCCAGCCCACCAAGATATCAAGATAGGCTTTGAGGTCTCCATCCTCAAGCGTCCAGATTTATTTCCTTGGGCTTGTCCCAAACAACTGCCGAGGCACCAAATACCTGTAAGACCTCTAGCGACCAGCTCATCTTGCTGGGCCCCAGGTTCTTTATCTTTAACATAAGAGGACTGGATCAGATAAACAGATTCTATCTCAATTTAAATTCTTGGATGTATAATTCTTCCTGGGCAAAAAAGGAAAGAATTGTAACTGATTTCTCGAAGGTAAAGGCAAAATCAGCAAAATCAGATGTAGTGGGCATCTGTTGTTTTGATCTGTCCAGCTTCCTGTCCTCTTTCTTACAAGGAATGGTACCTCCCCTTTTTCTGGGGACCTGTCCCTGCTCCATTTCCAAGGGTTCTGGTGGGGATGGGCAATTGATCAGGCATTGACAATCAAAGTACCTCTGACCACAACAATCAACCTAGGGTGGGCAAGGGACCAAGAAGCGTCAATCAGGAGTCTAACCTGGGCTTTTATATAAGGGGAAGTTCCCTAAATGGAGATTATAGAAACCTCAAGCTGTCTGCTGCTATGTCCCCTCTCTCTGCTGAATGCTGTACTTCTGTTCAGCTTCACAACAGCCCTGTAAGGGGCAGGGTAGGGGTACCATTAGTAGTCTCATTTTCCAAATGGAGATTTGGAAAGGTTAAGAAACCTTTTCAGGATCACACAGAAATGGATTTCGATACTATTCAAAGCTGTCTTGACTCTAAACCTTTGTAACCCCTGCACTGCGCTGCCCCCCTAAGGACTCGGGTTAAAGGAACAGAATTGCGACCAGTTTATTGAAGAATCTCAACTCAGTGGGGCCTTAACATGACATGGTTTTATTTCTTTTCCATTCAAAGCTTTTAACCAATTTCTGCCAAATTTCTCTTTCCCCTCTCTTCTTGAGGTCTTGGATAGATTCCATAGCCTTATGGCCGGGCGCGGTGGCTCATGCTTGTAATCCCTAGCACTCTGGGAGGCCAAGGCGGTAGGATCGCTTGAGGTCTGGAGTTCAAGACCAGCCTGAGCAAGAGTGAGACCCTGTCTCTACTAAAAATAGAAAAAATTACCTGGGTGTAGTGGTGTGTGCCTGTAGTCCCAGCTACTTGGGAGACTGAAGCAGGAGGATCCCTTGAGCCCCAGGAGTTTGAGGTTGCTATGAGCTAGGCTAATGCCATGGCACTGTAGCCTTGACAATACAGCAAGACTCTGTGTCAAAAAAAATTAGATTCTATAGCTTTAGTATGACTTTTAGTATTAAAAGCTCAAGCAGGTCCATTAAAAACTGCCATCTCATTTCTGATTTATGTCACCTCTATCCCCTCCCTACAATCTGTCTCCAGGTTTGAGAACTAGTTTCTGTTCCAGGGACATGAAAGTGGGAAAGGCTTTGATCAGCCTTTTGTTTCTCCAAATGCTGCAGTTGGTTGGAGGGGGGAATATGTTTGCGTATGTGTGCATGTGTCTGGTGTTGAGTAGAGTAGATCATGGGTTGGTTCTGGGATACTTCCCCCTTCTTTTTCAGGGTCTAACTTCTCCAGTGTTGGGGCCTGGTAGGAACAAGAGGGGAAGAAGGGTAATTTCTCTTTACTTAATCTCCCACGGTTTAACCCCCTGTCCCTTTGTGCTTATTGCTGCTTGACTGAGTGTGATTTGTGTACAGATATTGGACTCTTGAGTGGGAGGTTCAGCTCAGCTCCTGTCCTTGCCCCAGTTTCTTGTTGTTGGGGTACTCTTTGCTGTCAGGCAGCCCCTTTTGGGTGACTCCACCCAAGGTTGTAGTATAGACCATTCCACTGCCAACTCCTCTCTCTCTGCCCCAACTCTCTTTCCAGTTCTTTCCTCACTGTGCCGTAGGAGTCATGGGGAAAGAGCAGCAAATCCACTGCCTGAGCAGAGGTCTGATCATGGCATGAGGTGCCAGTCTCCCTTCTTGTAGGAGCCCCCAAATTTTTCTTAGAGTGCCCCCTTCATGTGACTTTGAGAGATATGTTAGTATCTATTGCTGCATTACAAATTATCCCAAACTCAGTGGCTTAAAACAATAAATTATGTCATAGTTTCTATGGGTCAGGAATCAGGAAGCAATTTAGCTGGGTGGTTCTGGCTCAGACTCTGTCATGGGTTGCAGTCAATGTTGGCTGGGGCTGCAGTCATCTGAAGGTTTAATTGGGGCTGGAAGACCCACTTCCAATCTCACTCATCTGGCTGTTGGCAAGAGGCCTCAGTTTTTCACCACAAGGACCTGGCACATAGGGCTGCTCACAACATAGTAGCTGGCTTTCCCTAGAGTAGGTGATCCAGAAGAGAGGAAGACCAAAAGGGAAGCCACAATGTCTTTTATGACCTAGAATCAGCAGTGTCACACCACTAATTCTTCTGTATTCTATTGGTCACATGGACCAAGCACAATACGTGGGAAAGAAATACACAAGGACATGCATAGCAGGAGGCAGGGGCCATTTGGAGGCAGCCTATTACAGGAAGTGAGGGAAAATCCTCTTTGCTGGGCACTGATCCACTGATAAATTTCCCCAACCCCCAGCAGCTTCTCTTAAAGACTGAACATTTGGTTCACTGCAGGTTTGTTTTGTTTGTTTTTTGTTTTTTTTTGAGACAGAGTCTCGCTCTGTCGCCCCAGGTAGTGTGCAATGGCATCATCATAACTTACTACAACCTGAGTCTCCTAGGCTCCAGCGATCCTCCTGCCTCAGCCTCCCAAGTAGCTGACACTACAGGTGTGTGCCACCATAACTGACTAGTTTTTCTATTTTTTGTAGAGACTGGGTCTCACTCTTGCTCAGGCTAGTTTTAAACTCCTGGCCTCAAGCAATCCTCTCGCCTCAGCCTCCCAAAGTGCTAGGATTACAGGCTTGAGCCACTGAACCAGAGACCCCTATCTTTACAAAAATTTTTTTTTTTTTTAATTAGCCAAGCATGGTAGTGTGTGCTGAACTCTAGCCTACACAACACAGCGAGATCCTGTCTCTAAAAAACAAAACAAAACAAAAACCATAAGATAAATGACAAACTCCTCTGATCAAAACCTTCCAGGGACTTTCCATTTCTTTCAAAGAAACACCCCAAGTCTTGACATTAGCCTACAAACTGAAGAGTTGGTCATAATCCAATTAGGGAGGGACAGAAGGTTTTTAGTGGGGAAGTGATGTGATGGAAACTAAAAATTTGGAAAGTTAATTGTTGGGAGTCTGTTGGGTAAGTGGGGTGGGGGAAGTCCAGCAGAGAAGCTGCCATCGTAATCTAGATGTGAGGGGACAAATCACAATTAATAGAAAAAAAGCAGCTCCCATTCATTGAGTGCTATGTCCAGGCACTGAGCTCTCCATTCCTTACCTTGTTTCAATCTTTATAGCAATTCCGTGAGGTAGGTATTATTATTATTCCCCTTTTACAGATAGAAAAACTGGGTCACAAAGAGGTTTAATAACTTGCCCAAGGTCATGCAGCTAGCTAGGCAAGGCCAACAAAGCCGAGTATTGAAATCCAAACCTGTCTACCTCCAATGTGTTCCAAGTTGTCATTTTTTTTTCTTTAAATTACTATTTTTACTTGTTTGGCTAATTTCTTTCTATTTTTAGTAGAGATGAGGTCTTGCTCTTGCTCAGGCTGGTCTCGAACTCCTGAGCTCAAGCAATCCTCCTGCCTCGGCCTCCCAGAGTGCTAGGATTACAGGCGTGAGCCACCGCGCCCGGCCTAAGTTGTCATTTTTATTAAGAAATGTTGAAACCAAGGAACGTTGTAAAAGTCTTCATGATAGAAGATAGAAATCTTTTTTTAAAAAAAAACCCCAGCGATGTGTGAGTCTAATTGTTCAAAGAAATACCAAGTAGAGTGCAACTTTAAGAAATACAACCATATTTTTATAATTGGGCTCCTTTCTCCAGTTTTTGTCCATCAATTTTCAGTCTAACCTTAGGTTCCTGGCTTCACCCCAGAGCCAGCAATCCTCTATCTGACTTTCGGAAATTGCCTTCACCAGGGTATCTCAGGACTTTGAGCCAGGTTAACTTCAAAAGTCCCAGGCTAGTTTCCCTAGACCCCGCAGCTTCCACTCCTGAAGAGCCTGCCGTTCTGACAGCCATGTGCACTGCCTGCCGCGCACAGCGTGTATGTCCCAGCTTCATCCACGCCTCCCTTGACTTCTGCCGTGGCTGCAGCTCAGCTTTACCCACGCATGTCCCCACGCTCCCCCATCTGTTAGTCTTCCACCGGCAGGAGGCATGTGAGGAAAATTATATCCACCAAAACCTTTTCTTAGCTGTTTGAACTTCGAAGCTAAGCTTATGCTATTTCTAATTATAAACCCCAGTGATAGGATCTGCACATTACTCACTTCTACCCTGCTCTCTAGATCCTTGAGCAATATCCCCAAATCAGCCAGTGGCTTCTCTTTCATTTACAAATCTACTTCTGGCACGTGTGCTTTCTTCTAAAGGGACCAAACCCACTCTCCCGGAGCACAGTTCAGAACATGAGCAGGTGTCATAACAAAGCTTCACATACAATAGTAATGTGTATACTGTTACTTACAGCACTCTTTAGGGTCTACAATGGGCATGTGCTCCCTTCATATGGTCTTTGATTTCATGAGCTCAGCAATCCAGTGTGGCAGGTTTCATCACACTCACTTTACAGATAGAGAATTTGAGGCTCACGGAGTTTAAGTGGTCTGCCTGAGGATATACAGTAGAGCTGAGACAACTCGAATATGCCCGAGTTCTCCTCCCTCACCCCGCCCCATGCTGCTTGAATCTTCTGCCCCAACTCTGTGGCCAGCAGGCATCTGGATCCCTAGAGGCAGCCCCTAATTCGTGGGAGTTCTGCTGCTTCATCAAGCCACCACTGCAGATCTGAGATCTGGTCCTTAGGATATTGGTTTTTATCAATTCACTGATGGATAAACAGATTGGGGAGGATCAGTCAGGTAACTACATGATAAACCCCAATGCATACATTTCTTAATTTATACTGAGAAATTAGATTGCTAAGAGGTCTAGAATGTTAGCCTGGAAAGCCTTATGAATATGCTAGGAGAATAAGGTTGATTTGAATAAAGTTCAAAGGAGACTGAACACAGGATACTTAAAAATACTCTCTCTCCTGGACAGAACTGACACAACTCTGACATATTTTCATCCCTTTACTGTTCTTTTTCTAGATTGCAGACTCCTCTCTTTAGTTATGACATTATATTGGATGGGTCACAATGAACTTTACTAGATTATAGTTAATTACAGTTTTCATTCCCTTGGGGAAATTTAAAAAACACCACAAATGCATACCCAGCATATTTCCTAATCATCTCCAGGGGAGAGTTTTAAAAGCCTTTTATTATGGAAACTCTCACACATACATAAAGCTAGAGGGAGTGCCACGTACCCTGTACCTGTGACTCAGCTCCAACAGTTCAACAGTTATCAACATCCTGCTGGATTTGTTCTCTTTTGTCATCTGTCTTACCCTCCCTCACCACACACACACACACACACACACACACACACACACACACACACACAATTTTCCCCCAGAGTGTTTTAAAGCAAATCTCTAAATCTTATCTCTAAATTCAAGCAGGTGTTGGAGCCTGTTTGGAATGTACTCTATGAACTGAGAACAAATGTCCTAATCTTAAATCCCACCACACCAAGTCATTGGGAGGTTGAAATGAGATACAGGACATGAAAGGGCAGTAGTTCTGAAAATTGGGCTGCATATTAAATTCTCCAGGAGGGATTTCAAAACCAAATCCCCAAACATATTGACTCAAGTGTCTGGGGATGGAGCCCAGGCACCTGTGTATTTCAAAGGTATCCCAGGATATTTGTTGGGAGGCCAGTATTAAGAAGTCACCACCAGGAAGTAGCTGGCTAGTTAGTGTTAGAGCTGCTGTCTTCTACGATCCAGAGTCTGCTTGGAGAACTGGAGGTACAGAGTGGTAGGATCAGTCAGCTGTAACTATGGGGCTGAAGATGGACCTAATCCTAAGGCCCCATTGGATCCCTGAGGAGGGATGGATGGTCATACCTGGCCCGGGAAGGGCTGATGTTAGGCCCTGCTTTTGGTCTGGGCGTAGGGGTAAATCTGAATGCAACAGCAAGGTTTATAAGTGAAGGACGGGAGGGAAAGAGGAAAGGATGGCCTAAGAGTCTGCCTTGGAGCCTCTGTCACGGGTTGAGGGACATCTGGCTTGAAGGTGCTCCTGAGTGGAGGTACCTGTTAGGCTTTTTTTTTTTTTTCTATTTTTTTCTTTTTTTGAGACAGAGTCTCACTCTGTTGCCCTGGGTAGAGTGCAGTGGCATCATCATAGCTCACTGCAACCTCATACTGCTGGGCTCAAGGGATCCTCCTGCCTCAGCCTCCTGAGTAGCTGGGACTACAGGCATGCAATGCACCACTATACGCGGCTAATTTTTCTATTTTTTTGGTAGAGAGAGAGTCTCCCTCTTTCTCAGCTGGTCTTGAACTCCTGAGTTCAAGTGATCCTCCTGCCTTGGCCTCCCAGAGTGTTAGGATTACAGATGTGAGCCATTGTGCCTGGCCGTGTTTCGCTTTGAAGACAGGAAAGTGGAAGAATCACCTGGAACTTCTAGAATGCACAACTTACGTTGTATTTTTGAGGTCCTAGATCATAGGAGATGATTCCATGGAGAAAAACGGAACTACCAGGTAGTTGAAAGGATAGTAGGTCAAGACCTGACCCAGCTTTCAGAAAGCGCCTCTGTATGTGAGTAGGGCAGTGTTGTAGGGGCCTGACTCCTTGTTCTCTTTCCCTCCACCACCCCTCAACAACTTGACAGTGTTGAACTAGCTGCACCCTGTGCTTCTGGAAAGCAGCTATGGTAAAGAACTCCCCAGCTGGGCGTGGTGGCTCACGCCTGTAATCCTAGCACTCTGGGAAGCTGAGGCAGGAGTACTGCTTGAGCACAGGAGTTCGAGACCAGCCTGAGCAAGATGGAGACCCTATCTCTACTAAAAATAGAAAAATTACCCAGGCGTGGTGGCCTGTGCCTATAGTCTCAGTTACTCGTGAGGCTGGTATGTAGGCTGTAGTAGGATCTTCCTACTCGTGGTAGGAGGATCACTTGAGCCCAGGAGTTGGAGGGCCCCACTGCACTCTAACCAGGGTGACAGAATGAGACTGTCTCCAAAGGAAAAAAATAAAATCCATCCCCCTTTTGTGTTTTAAGAAATGGCTAATCTTAAAGGACTACCCTCCTCTACAATATTCTAAGATAAGACCTACTCTCACCCTTCCTTAGTGACTCAGATAAGACCCTCTCCATCCTTCCTCATGATGACTCCCTTGCTTACCTGCCTCTCTAAAACCCCAGGTCTCCTTCCTTTTCTCTGATACATTCCTCATTAATGAGCATCCTCCCTATTGCAACAGTCTGAACAAAATTACCTGATTTATTGTCCAGTGCATCTTGCCTTTCACACTGTTCTCCTTTATTCCCCTTTTCTTCATCTTAAAGAATTTTACAACGAGAGATTTGCTGATACTAATTATCAGAAATCCAGCTGACAGGTCACACAACACTGTGAATGTACTTAATGCCTCTGAACTGTATACAGATGGTCCTCAATTTATGATAATTTGACTTATGATTTTTCCACTTTACAATGGGGTTGGTTTATCAGGAGATAAACCTATGGTAAATTGAGGAGCATCTGTACTTAAAAATGGTTAACATGGTAAATTCTATTTTATGTGTATTTTACCACAATAAAACAATCCAGCTGACAGAGAAGTACAATGGAAATAACATTATTCAAAACAATTAAAACCCTTACTATGTGCTGGGTGATGAGTTGGTGGTGGGGAAGTAGGTGGGGCCTGGGGTAGGAAATGAGTAAGACCTACTTCCTGTGGCCCTAGAGCTCCCAGTCTTGCTGGGGAGACAAACCCTCTGTTAATTGAACTACATAATTCCTCGTGACACACATCATAATAGACATGTGTACAGCTTGATTTGAGTCAAATTGCAAAGGACCTTGAATGCTACACTAAGGAGTTTGGATTTTTTTTTTTTTTT
>NW_012141747.1:5843324-5847505 GCF_000956105.1 Propithecus coquereli
GTAGTTCCTAATGTCTTATCAGCATACATCTGCTTTGTGTGGAGGGTGTAAAAGATCAATGGCTATGACAGATTTAATTTTAAAAAGTTGATCCCCTGTAAAGCAGGCTTATATTCATGTTTCTCTCATTGCATATATTTATGCTCAGGGAAGAGAGAGTTAACTTTGGTTAAGTCTATTGGGCAGACACAAACACAGATCTGGCAAGTACTCTGTAAGATATGTGCATGGAGCACTCTGAGAGGTGAGAGAGGGCCATCTGCCCTGGTCTAGGGGAGTTGGGGAAGGCCTCCAGAAGGAAATGGACTACCAATAAGAAGAGGGAAGAGAGGCAGCCAGAACATATTGATGGAGGAAGGGAGCTGTGGGCGATAAGGCTAGGGCCAGATGGTAGAGGACTTTGTGTGCCAAGTTGAGGGGCTTGAATCTCCTCCCCACAGGTGATGAGGAGCCATCAAAGGCACATCAGTAACAATGATTTTGATGTAACGGTGCTTACTACATGCCAGGCACTATTCTAAGAGGTTAACCAATATTGACTCATTTAATCTTGACACTAACCATGGTTAGATGGTTTAAATCACTTTGGTGCCATGGGGAGGTTGGTGGCTAGAAGACCAGTCCCGATACACGTGGTTCAGGAGAAAGATGAAAGGAGAAATGGAAAGTGATAGTTTTGAGACTTAATTTGTGTGCTTTCAATTCTTTTACATTTGTGGTTTGCTTTATGGCCCAGAATATCTTGGCAAACGTGTCATTTGCACTTCAGGAGAATGTGTCTTCCGCTGTTGTTGGGTGGAGTTTCTACAAATGTCATCAGGTCAAGTTGGTTATAGTGCTGTTCAAGTCTTTTATAAATTTGATAATTTTCCAACTATTAATACTTTGTGGATTTGCGTATTTAGCTTTTCAGTCAGACGGGTACTACGGCAGAGGATAGAATGTTTGCTTGGGCCAGAGGAATCATTTTATGTCTTTAAATTTCCTCTAGAACACAGAAACAAAATGGAAATGACTACATATCCCAGCAGGCCCAGGGGAGCAAAGGACAAATGCAAATAAAGGAGTCTGGGCATTAGGCCACGCCCCTATCTGGGTTGGCAAGGCAACTGATACCCAAGCCAGCCAATAGGTGATAGGTTCACCTGCGGGGCGGGGACTTGACGAGAGCCAATGGGTTGTGGGGCAGGTGTTTTTACGAGCCAATGGGTAGGGCGACGGGGCGGGCTTTTGATGAAGGGACAGGAATGGGAAAGATGGCGGCGATTCTGGGACCCTCTGGGTGGTGGCAGCGGTGGCGGCGATGTTTGTCGGCTCGGGATTGGTCAAGGATGTTGCTCCTTCTCCTTTTGTTGGGGTCTGGGCAGGGGCCACGGCAAGTCGGGGCGGGCCAAACGTTCGAGTACTTGAAAAGGGAGCACTCGCTGTCGAAGCCCTATCAGGGTGAGGCGCCCGGGGCGAGGTGGTCGTGCAGGGGGAGGGGTTCGGGACCTGAGCTCTTCGGTCGAGGCGGGGGCGGCAAAAGGTTTCGTGGCCCCGAGGAAACTGATGGTGGTGGGTGACGGCCCACGGGACTCCCTCCGCGTTTGCAAGCCACAGGTCCGAAGGGCAGGGGTGAGCTCTCCCTCGCTCCCCTCCCCAAGCTCTGGAAGTTTCCAGCAGCTAGAGGCTGGGCTCCCGTATGGCACTAGCGGTAGGCTGAAACGAAGGAGAGCTGGGAGTTGGACAGGAGTGTGGGAAGGGGAGAGAACTGAGAATGGTGAGGAATGATTGAGCGCCACTAGCAATGGTCCGGTCTCCGGACGGACCTGTGGATGTGCTGGAGATAAAGCAAGAGGAAGAACTGGGGTAGAACTTGGCCGGAGTGAGAAAGAAGATAAAATTCTGTTGCCAGGTAGAATACCTGCTCATCTCCAGTCTAGGAGCCCTATTGATAATGAAAGATGCTGGTTAGTTTTGCTCTATTTAAGGTCCGTAGACCCCTAAACACAGCTTATGACCCGAAAATTGATACAGTTAGCTACAAAGAGTACGAATCAGTGCAAATGGCTTAACTAACACAGTCCTTATCCCCACTGAGGCATAGATAGGGGGACAGTAAACAATGCAAAATGCAAGAGCTATATACACTACTACTAAGGATAATCATTTATTCACTTAGCAGATGCATGGAGTGCCTCCTGTATGCTGGTCTCTTTGCTAACACTATAGGTTACACAGACACACAGTTTTCACTTTTCTAGGAATTTATAGTCCGAGAGGACAGGGAGAAAGAAGTAGCTTCACACTTGAAGGACTGTTTAAAGAAAGAATGTGATTAAGTCCCAGAGGCCTGAGGGGCAAACTCTTCTTGGTATAACTGGGGAAGTTTTTTTTCTTTCATGGTATTAAAGTTTACTCACATATAAAATGGGAGGGATGGATCTGAGCTGTGGTTACTGGGGTGTGCATAAAGTGATAGCTCTGATGTGTTTGGGGGGTCTTCACTTGAGAAGGGCCTTGTGAAGAAAGCCGTAAAAATGGTAAGGATTTAAGATTTATGAGTGGCAGAAGACAGAAGATGAGTGACGTGAAAGAGAAAAAAAGATGATGGCTCCAGCTTTCAGATGCTCTGTGGTGCTTTCTGAACTGATTGGTGTTGAAGAGTATGAACTGATCTGCTTCTTCCCCATAGGTGTGGGCACAGGCGGTTCCTCACTGTGGAATCTGATGGGCAATGCCATGGTGATGACCCAGTATATCCGCCTTACCCCGGATATGCAAAGTAAACAGGGTGCCTTGTGGAATCGGGTGGTAAGAATCTTTCTCCCTCCTGTGCTGGTGACCCAAAAAGTCCTAAAAAGTGGCAGCAGTGGCATATTGACTTAATTTTGGTGTCTATCCCCAGTATTCTGTCTTCTGTGGATATCAAGGATCTTTATTTCCAAGATTATGATGACCTTCATGATAAAGAAATCAGATATTTAGGGAAATGCTCTCCATTGCCCCAATTATAGCAAATAATTCATTTTGAATCTGTTTTCTGAAAAGTCTTTAATTCCTGATTGACCTAACAGTACTACTTCTTGGGGTTTAATAACTCTGTTTAATTACTTTGTTTCGCAAAGTAGGAGACTACTCTGAAATTTATCCCAAACTTCATTGCAGTATCCTCCCCTTATTATTTCAGTTTTAAGAGTCTAATTTAAAATTTTATTTTCATGTGAAAGCCACTCTGAGCCATTGGTCATTTTATTTGTCCTTCTCTGGACCTTTTCTAGCTACGTTGTCTTCCTTGAGGTATGGCGGCAAGAAGTGAATGCAGTATTCCTGGTGTGGCTGCACTGTGATTTTGTACAAGTGTAAGATAATGCTTTCTTTTCGGTTTCCAGAGCTCTTTCTGAATCTTTTACGACCACTTTTGGGGATGATCTTGACATCCTTTGATACTTTCTTTAGGGCTCTCAAAGCCTAAGAGCTTACTTTCACATGATATTTCTCATTAGTTGTAGATAAGTGAACCTCAGAAAAGAGAACTACTTCTTTTCCCAATTCATTTTCTGTGTCAGAGAATTCTAAAGGAGCACAGGCGTAAGAGAAGTTTCTACGTGAGCTATCTGCGCAAGCTGGCCCCTTAACCCAGATTGTAGTGCTGAGCTTGTTTTTGGACAGAGTGCAGGGCATTTTGTTCAGATAGAAACGTTAAAGGGCAGCTAAAAGACTTGGGTTCTAGATCCAGCTTTGTCACTGTCCCATTGTGAGCCCCAGGCAGGTTATTTAACCTCTTAGTTTTCAGTTTCTCTATCTGTCAAATGAGCTTCATAATACCTGTTTTACTTGCCCAGTAGGGTTGTTGTGAGAATAAAATAAGACAATAGACATGAAAAGGTTGTGGAAAATTGAAATGGTTAACAGAAATATGGGTTGTTATGTTATTACACTTGTTATAAGTTTCATTTTGGGGGCTCTTATAGGTTACTAAATGATTATGTTCAAGGCTTCATACTTTGCTGCTGTCTTGCTAGCTTTCTGTCTCTGTGTAACTCTTTTTTTTTTTTTTATTTCAGCATATTATGGGGGTACGGATGTTTAGGTTACATATGTTGCCCTGGCCTCCCCCTCCTCCCCTAAGTCCGAGTTTCAAATATGTCCATCCTTCGGGTGGTGCGCATTGCACCCTTTGTGTATGCAAATACCTGTCC
>NW_012141747.1:5849590-5853584 GCF_000956105.1 Propithecus coquereli
GCCACCATGCCCGGCTAATTTTTTCTATATATATTTTTAGTTGTCCAGATAATTTCTTTCTATTTTTTAGTAGAGACGGGGGTCTCGCTCTTGCTCAGGCTGGTCTCGGACTCCTGACCTTGAGTGATCCTCCCGCCTTGGCTTCCCAGCGTGCTAGGATTACAGGCGTGACCCACTGCGCCCAGCCTAAGTCTTTTGAACAGTTGATTGGCTAAATCCATTTAGTTTTATGACGTGAACACTTAGCAAGTCTTAGATTTTAGTTTTAGTCCTTATTATCTAGCGTTGCCTGCATTTATGTTTTCCAAGTCTGTAGATTGCTGACAAGGTCTTTTGTATTTCATACTCCTCATTGATTCCAATGTTTTTCTCATTTTAGCCATGTTTCCTGAGAGACTGGGAGTTGCAAGTGCACTTCAAAATCCATGGACAAGGGAAGAAGAATCTGCATGGGGATGGCTTGGCAATCTGGTATACAAAGGATCGGATGCAGCCAGGTATTGGGACCCTTGGTTGCTCTTGCGTGGATGTGACAGGCCTGCCTTTTCATGTGCCCTCTTTTTGAAAAGCTTTCTTCCCCACAACTCCAGCAGTTTTCCCTCTCCCTTGATGTCTGTGGATGAACACTGGCCTGTTTAGTCTCTAGAATGGGGTCCGAGTCTTAACAAGCAGCTGAACTTGACTCACTCTAGGATGATTCCTTGCTTCTTAATTCTTTCTGAGTTTCCCTGTGAAACCACCTAGCCAGTTGGCTGGTTAAAGCACTGGCTCTCCTGAACACTGATGATTTCTTCTGGTCATGTACAATGAATGATCTCAGCACTGCTGAGTCAGAGAAGAGTTATCCATTTTTCCTTGTTGTGTAGGAGCCATTGCTCCACATAGGTGGCAGCCTCAACCTGATTTGACCTGATCTCTTTTGCAACAAGAGGTAGAACTTGGGAATTCAGTTCTCTCTTGGGGGCATAGTCTTCACCAAGTGTTTGCAAAGCAGAATTCTGTAGGGGCACCTTAGCAACCAGTTTGTATTAAGGAGCTACCGTAGTACTAAATAAGGTTGCAGTGGCCTTCTCTCTTTCCCTTGCCTTCAGCAACAAACAACTATAGATATTTACTGGGCTCTTGTTACAGGCCATGCACTTTGCTGGGTACTTTTACATATGTTTCCTCATCTCAAGAGTGGCCTGGGAGTCATTTGAATTTCACTTTTTTCTCCATCATAGTGATATGTATTTCCTTTATCAACTCTTGGCTTTATTTCATTGTTCATCATCTGTTCTCTCTCTCTAGGGCCTGTCTTTGGAAACATGGACAAATTTGTGGGGCTGGGAGTGTTTATAGACACCTACCCCAATGAGGAGAAGCAGCAAGAGGTAATGGCAAGTGTCAGAGCTTAGGTCAGCTGCACTAACATCACAGTTCTTTGCCTCAGGAATGTTGTACAGGAGGGAACAGAGGGCATAGGAAGTGAGGGGTTCTTCATCTATTGAACTTCAATAGTTAATGTCCTTTTCAGTATTTTTTCTAGAGAGTACTGTTTATGATTGCACAGTCTTTAGAAATAGCAGTTGTGAACAGGAGCTTTTTCTTTTGTGTTAATAATACTCTGTCTTGCGCACATTAGGTAGCCTCTGGAATTGAGCATGCTTGACCGTTTGGTGCTTGGCTGCTAGACCAGCACCAGAGCAAGCTGAATTTACGTAACTCAGCTCCCCTGACTTTTAATCGATCGCCACTGTGCTTTCTTCTGTAGCCTGCTCACACCCTTTGCAGCATCTTTTTCTTCCTCTTCTCAGACCTGAACAACAGTTCTCCTTACTTATAGGAAAGGCTATAATTATAAGAAAATTATAGCTGAGTGCCATGGCATGCGCCTGTAGTCTAAGCTGCTTCGGAGGCTGAGTCAGGAGGATTGAGTCTAGCCTGGGCAACATAGCGAGATCCTGTCTCTTAAAAAAAAGGAGGAAATTGATGAAATTCCAGCATTTTATTGGAACCTAGTATCTGGTGGTTGGCAGATCTTCTTGCTTTTTATTAGCTGACTCTAAGTGTTCTTTAGTACTTTCTTATATTGGTAACAGGTTTGTACTCGCTATCCTATGGCACTACCATCAGATGGTGGGAAAATTATCATGACAGGTTGTTTGATGGGTATCCTATAGCTAAATAATATTTAGCAAGTAAGGTAAGATGAGGAATGGAGGCAGAGGTTACTTAATTTTTCCCCCAAAAGTTTATTAGGAAGTTTCTAACTTAAACATTGGAAGAATAGTAGAATGATCATTGTATATGTTAATACCAAGTTTCAACAGTTGTTAACATTTCCCACAGAGACCTGAGTTAGGAGAATAACCTTTTGTTGTAGATCAGTTAGAGTGCCTTCTCCATGTTCCATCTGGGCTCCTCTTTGTTCACATCTAGCACTTCCTAGGTGCCAGACCCTGGGAATTAATGAGCAAGACCAACATGGTCCCTGCACTCAGTAGCACTGAGAATGCTGATGGGGGAACTCTGAGGCAAGGACACAGCAGGAGCATCTAACCTGGAGTGGAGCAGTGGTGATAGTCGTGGTTGGGGAGGACTTCCTCCAGGAGGTGACATTTACATTGAGGTCTGCAGGGTAAGGAATCAGTGTTCCATGCAGAGGGAAAAGCATACCTTAAGGTGCTGCTAAGGTGAGAGAGAGGATGATGAGGAGGAAATAAAGGAGGATCAGAGAGAGATTAGGCTAGAAAGAAAAGCAGGGCCATTCTTCCATGTTGCATCTTGTAGTATTAACACTGTTCCCTCTTGAGCACAACTGAGACTGAGCAGTGTCTGCTTGGGTTGTTGGTGGCTTGGCTATTTAAACTAGCACCAATGCGGTCTGAATAATATATTTGACTTGCCCTCACCATGTACCACATGGGGCCAGGTTTTGAAGGGTTGTGTTCCTATTGAGGAGTCTGGACTTGATTCTAAGGCGGTGAGTGCATTAAAGGAGTTTATTGACGAGAAGGTCATGACTAGATTTGCCAGTCATGCTGAGGAAATACCGGCAGATAGAAATGCATCTGAGTAAGAGATGTTGGCTTTAGGACTTGGTGAGAATTTTAAACCTGGTTATCTTTTCTCCCAGAAACAAATTGTTCAAATTCTCTTAGCTTCCATTTCACCATGACATAGCAGTAGTTCTGATTTGAGAGGGTAGACCTGATGGGTTTGTTTTGTAGAGCGGATAGATGTTAATCAAAAAAGTTAGCTTCAGATGGTAAAAATTGGGACTTCTTTTCTGGCTAGTTACTGTGGTTCTCACTTCCAACTGCACATTGCAGTTACCTGGAGAGCTTTTAAAAATGTTGATATCTAGGCCTCAACCCTAGAGATTCTGATTTGGTTTGTCTGAGGTATAGTCTAGACAGCTTTACTTTTTCAAAGCTCTCCAGGTGATTCACATATATAGCCAGGACTGAGAACCCCTGGATTAACATCAGGTCCTTGTTTCCTTATAAAACTAAATTTAAAAAACAAATAAAAGCAGTTCCTGTTTACTGGGTGACTGTTATGTGCCAGGTTATTTGCAAATATTGTCAGTATTATTTTCCCCATTTTGTCAATGGGTAAACAGAGTCTTAGAGAACTTAAGTGTCTTGTTCAAGATAATAGCCAATATAAGGTGATGCATAGGTCTACCTGATTCTAGAGGCTGTTGCTTTCTTCTGCCAGGGTTACTTCTTTCTTGAAAATGGAAATGTTCAGTCTGGGCACGGTGGCTCATGCCTATAATCCTAGTACTCTGGGAGGCCGAGGCAGGGGGATTGCTTGAGCTTAGGAGTTTGAGACCAGCCTGAGCAAGAGCGAGACCCTGTCTCTACTAAAAATAGAAAAATGAGTTGGGTGTTGTGGCATGCACCTGTAGTCCCAGTTACTTGGGAGGCTGAGGCAGGAGGATCGCTTGAGCCCAGGAGTTTGTGGTTGCTGTGAGCTAGGCTGATGCCACCGCACTCTACTCAGG
>NW_012141747.1:5853634-5855107 GCF_000956105.1 Propithecus coquereli
TTGTATCTCTTTAAGATATCTTCTGTGTAACTCTTTTAGCAGCATTTCTAGTCTAGCATCTAGTTCTCCCCTTTTTCAGATTCTGTGATACCTGTATTCTCTATTATCTGGTTATCAGAATGAGCCATGGACTTGTTTCTGAGTTATTTGAATAGGATGCATTTGTTCAATCAGTGGTTCTCAAATGTGGCTATCCATTGGAGTAGATGCCTGAGTCCCACCCCAATGATTCTGATTTAGTTGAAATAGGATGTAGCCTGGCCATTGGGATTTTTAAAAGCTCCCTAGGTGAATCCAATGTGCAGCAAAGTTTCAGAACCACTGTCAGCCATAGCCCTGAGTAAAACTGTATAGCATTGCACTACGAGAGGCCAAGAATCAGTGGCAGACACCTCTTGGCTTAGTGTGAGCTTCTCAGGCCCTGTCCTCTTCCCAGGGACATAATACCTGCCTACTGGCCATAGGGCAGCTTCCTGCCACTAAATTTCACTCTTGCTCTGAAATCTAAATGAAACAACAGTGAGAGAAAAGCCCAAAATAACAAGACAGGGACTGGATTTATCATAGTAGGGTAAGCAATTGGAGATTTCAGAGCTGCTTGGTGAATGCAGAAGTACCCAACCTTCCTTCATTTTGACTATGTACTCATAATACTTACACTTTTGGAAAATATCCCAGAAATTAAAAATGAAAACTGAAAATGATCTAGCAATGTGTTGTACAAGAGCCAGAATGATCTGTTTGGAGATCCTTTGGCTGAACTCAGCTCGTCTATGCACTCCTCCTTCTCTTCTTTCTTCACAGTGGACCTTTAACCAGAAACCTTCCTAAACCAAATACCCACTTTAGTTTCTCCTCGAAACTGCTCAGCTACTTACAGCACTTAACCATCCACTTGTTGCCTCCATTTTTACAAGGTTTTGACACACAATTCAAAAAAGAAGAACAGGAGTCTCATTTGTACCCACGTCCTTAATGTTTTCCTGCCAGATGCTGTCCTGTGGTGGAGATGGTATTCTCCTCTGGTGCATTGATGCTTCTTGGCCATGGGCATGAGGGTTTGGGGGACTGTAACCTGCCCTTCTTGTGGGAATTCTGGCTTGCCCCTCAGCTTGGCAGAGGGCCCAGTCTAGCTAATTAGAGTTGTTTATAGTATCTGCTAATTATTCCTGGAAACCTTTGCATAATGACTTGGCTTTTCTTTTTCTGTTATAACAAACGAGACTTTGACCTTTCTTTAAATCCAAGCTTTTTAGACTCTTTCTGTCTGAGGGGTGATCCTAAATTGCAAACGAATATTCATTGAGCCATTTGTATTCTATAGGCTGAGATACTTTGCTGGGTGGATGTAGGATCACAGGAGTCTGGCTTGACATACTCTTGTCTTTTCCAACTTTGGAGTACTGTCCTGCTGGGATATGTTGGAAGACAATCAGGTTTATTCACTTTTCATGTTAAGTCTTTTTTTTTTTT
>NW_012141747.1:5859575-5900050 GCF_000956105.1 Propithecus coquereli
TTGTTGGAAGAAATTAAAGAAGACCTAAGTAAATGGAAAGACATCCCAAGGCATGGATTGGAAGACTTGTTATTGTTAAGATGGCAGTACTCCCCACATTGATTTATAAGTTTAACACAAAAGCTCAGCTGGCTTCTTCGCAGAAATTGACAAGCTGAACCTAAAATTCATATGGAAATTCAAGGGGCCCAGAATAACCAAAATAATCTTGAAAAAGATGGGTGAAATTGGAGGACTTACACTTTCTGATTTCAAAACTTACCACAAATCTACAGTAATAAGGACAGTGTGCTACTGGCATAAGGATAGACATATAGGTCAATGGAGTAGAACTGAGAATCTAGAAATAAACCCTCACATTTAATCAATGGATTTTTTACAAGGGTACCAAGACAATTTGATCGGGAAAGAACCATCTTTTCAACAAATAGTTCCAGGACAACTGGTTATCCACATGTGAAATAAAGAAGTTATTTCCTATTTCACACCATACACAAAATTGAACTTAAAATGGATCAACGACCTAAATGTAAAAATTAAAACTATGAAACTCTTAGAAGAAAACATAGGGTTAATTTTTCATGACTTTATATTAGACGGTTGTTTCCTAGATATGACACCAAAAGCAAAAGCGACAAAAGAAAAATGGATAAATTGGGCCAGGTGCAGTGGCTCATGCCTGTAATTCTAGTACTCTGGGAGACCGAGAGGGGAGGATTGCTTGAGCTCAGGAGTTCGAGACTAGCCTGAGCAAGAGCGAGACCCCATCTCTACCAAAAAGAAATAAAAAAGACCCAGTCAGCATTGCAGTGCCTGCCTGTAGTCCCAGCTACCCAGGAGGCTGAGGTAGAAGGAAAGAATCGCTTGGGCCCAGGAGTTGGAGGTTCAGTGAGCTACAATGATGCCGCTACATTCTACCCAGGGTGACAGAGTGAGACTCTGTCTCAACAAAAACAAACAACAACAACAACAAAAAAGGCAACTGAACGCCCCTCCTCACAACCTTTAAAAAAAAAAAAAAAAAATATATATATATATATATATATATAAGATAAATTGAACTTCATCAAAATTTAAAACATGCTTCATAAGATGTCAAGAAAATGAAAAGACAGCACACAGAATGGGAGAAAATGTAATGCAAACATATCTAATTAGGGACTTGTTTTTAGAATATATGAAGAACTATTACAACTCAATAAGACAACCCAATTGAAATTGGGCAAAGGATCTGAATAGATATTTCCCCAAAGAAGATACATAAGTGGCCAAAGAACATGAAAAGATGCTCAACGTTGTTAGCCATAAGGGAAATGTAAATCAAAACCACAATGAGATAGCACTGCATACCCACTGGGATGACTAAAATAAAAAAGATAAGTTTTGGTAAGGATGTGGAGTAATTGGGACCCTCGTACTCTGCTGGTGAGAATGTAAAATGTACAGTTGCTGTGGAAAACAGTTTGACATTTCTTCAAATGGTTAAACAGTTTATTTGATCTAGCAATTCCACTCATAGGTGTATACCCAAGAGGAATGAAAATATGTATCTGCACAAACCATATATCTACACAAAAACTGTTATGTGAATGTTCATAGCAGCATTATTCATGATAGGCAAGAAATGGATACAACTCAAATGTCCATCAACTGATAAATGGGTAAACAAAATGTGATATATTCACACAATGGAACATGAGCAATAAATTAAAAGAAAGGAAGTATTGATGTGTGCTCCAACAGGGATGACCCTTGAAAACATTGTGCTAAGTGAAAGAAGCCAGTCGTGAAAGACCTACACATGGTATGACCCCATGCATATGAAATGTCCAGAATAGGCAAATCTATAGAGACAGTAGATTAGTGGTTGTCTAGGGCTGAGGCATTGTGGTGTGGAGATGGGGAGAGTGACTACTAGTGGGCATGGGGTATCTTTTTGGGGTTATGAAAATGTTCTAAAATTGATTGTGGTAATCATAATCGTAACTCTGAATATACTAAAAGCTGTTGGATTATATACTTTAGGTGAGTTGTGTGGTATTTGAATTATATCTTAGTATTGCTGTTATTTTTTAAATGTTGATTAAAAGATGACCTGGTCGTCTTTTCTTGGCACTATGAAGTCATCAGCTTATGGTCATCAGTTTTGCACTTGAACCCAGATGTTGGTGAAAAGTTGCAGGGAACTCAGTAGCAATCTTGGAGTGTAAATGTCTTTCAGTTGAAATCAGACTATAATGATGAGGCCATCTTTTTTTTTTTTTTTTTTTTTTTTTGAGACAGAGTCTCACTCTGTTGCTCAGGCTAGAGTGCTGTGGTGTCAGCCTAGCTCACAGCAATCTCAAACTCCTGGGCTCAAGCAATCCTCCTGCCTCAGCCTCCCTGGGTAGCTGGGACTATAGGCATGTGCCACTATGCCTGGCGAATTTTTTCTATATATTTTTAGTTGTCCAGCTAATTTCTTTCTATTTTTAGTAGAGACGGGGTCTCGCTCTTGCTCAGGCTGGTTTCGAACTCCTGAGCTCAAACAATCCACCTGCCTTGGCCTCCCAGAGTGCTAGGATTACAGGCGTGAGCCACTGAGCCCAGCCGGACGAGGCCTTCTTGGAATGTGAGTGTTGACATGCAATCCTTGGCAGGTTTGGCCTTCATTCTTCTCTGTGAGACATATGGGCCTCACTCTGGGGAGGCAGAAACTGTTGGAGAGTAGAGAGAAGAGCTCTCTGGTCTTCTTAGATCAAGCCAACTTGGAAGTTCTGTTTGAGGCACTCCTCATATTTTCATTTTTTTTTTTTTTTTTTTAGAGCTGGGGTCTTGCTGTATTGCCCAGGCTAGACTCAAACTCCTGGGCTCAAGCAGTCCTCCCACCTCAGCCTCCCAAGTAGCTCGGACTACAGGTACACACCACTGCCCCAGGCTCCCCATATATATTTTGTTTATTGTGATAATTGTTTTTCTTCCTTTAAACTAGAAGAAAATTAACAATACTATGCCATCTAGTTTTTTTTTTTTTAATTTTAAACATTTTCAAATTTTTATTCTTTGGTAATTTTTTTTACACGTTCTAGATGGATTATGTGCCATCAAGTTTAAAAACGCATTCCCTCAAGTTTTTATCTTGATGAAGACACTGATCTCAACATGGTCTCTTTCCTATTGGTAGAGAGCATCTTTACATTATTAAAGGAACTCTGTGAGTTCTTAAGTTCTCAGTTAGGGGTTTTTTTTTGTTTTTTTGTTTTTTTTTTTCAGTCCTAGGTGGAACAGTGTTTTCCAAGAGAGACTTTTTTGGAATCCAGGCCTAGGGAGGATTGGCATGTTCTTTAGATGTGATTTGGCATTGAGGCTGAGCTTGACTGGGGAGAACTGATTTTTGAGGGAAGTATGGAAATGTATGTATGCTAATATTAGGTGACAGCAAGGAGAAAATAATGTTTCTTTTCTGAGACAGTGAAAGAGGGAGAGAGGAAAAGGAAAAGCAAGAGCCCGTGCTCCAGAAGACACTTGGCTCTGGGTAGTTCTTTACCTTTCTTTGGGTTTTGACTCGTGAGAATCTGATGAACATGTTGGGCCCACACAAAGATGCACATACACATGGATGCTCATGTATAATTTTAGGTTCATGGACTCCCCAAAGTAGAACTGTAAACAAGATGCCCTGTTCTATAGAATTGATAGCTCTTTTCGTTAACAAGAAGTATTCACATACTATTAAAATAATGGGCAGCAGTGAAATTAAGATTTACATATTAAACTATATTCTAAATTTTGGCACTTGTAATCTGGGTGGGTGGGTTATGGACATTAATGTTTGAGGCACACCTCAAAGTCAAAGTCTCCTGATTTTGGAGTACTCTTTATTGAAGTCTTCAGATTGATTTGGGTTTGTTCTAGTGGAGTCACAAACTAAGATAAATGAGATTAAAATCATTCCATGAGTTTCTTAAGAGAGTGTGATGACGTTCAAGTATGTGAAGGTCTTTCGGGCCTGGAAGTGCCATTTTTCCACGTACTCCAGTTGAGGAGCTTTGAGACCTGGGGACAGAGTCACTAGCATAGGTTAGTGGTAGCCTGGGGGCTTATGAAACGGAGGCCTTCTCAGGCTGCCCAATGACGTGATAAGAATCTCACTGATCTTGTTATCCACTCTAAATAGGATGCGGATTGCTGAGTTGACCTGTGTCCTCTTTATTCAGATTTCTGCATAAAGGGTTAGATGAAGATTACTGTAGGACCAGCAGCATATAAAATTTTGCAAGTCTGAAAAGGGACAAGTCTATCTGTGGAAGTGGCAGTGAGTGTACTCCACTAGTGATCCAGGGGAGGGTGAAGTGGAAGTGTGGGAGATGCTTCACATCTAATAGCATCTAGTAGAAGGCATTTTTTTTGTTGATTATTTTTATATGAAAGCTAATGATAGAAGAAGCAGAAAAGCCCAAAAAAATTGTACAGACAGCTTTTTCAAAAACAAAATATTGTATCATATTTTACATACTGTTTTTTAAAAGCTTTCTTTAACTTTAAAATTTTCGGATGTAGAAAAATTGAGAGTATGGTGAATACTAGATTCAGATTAATCTTTTTAAAATTTTGATAATATTTTTAGACTTATAGATAAGTTATAAGAATATGACAAAGATTTCTGGGATGTTCTTCACCCAGATTCCCCACGATGTTAATGTTTTACTACATTTGCATTGTCCTTTTATATTACTTATGTGTGTGTGTATATCTGTGTTTACTTATGTATGTATATGTGTGCTCATACATGTGTGTCTGTTTTTTTCTGAACTAGCTAAGAGTAAATTGCCTTCATGATGCCCCCTTAATCTTAAATACTTAACTAAGTGTGCTTTTTCTAAAAACAAGTTCCCTTACGTAGCCACAGCACTTTGATGAAAGTGAAGAACTTACCATTGATAACAATACTGTTATCTAATCTATAGTCCTTATCGTATTTTGCCAGTTGTCCCAATATGTCTTTTATAAGGAAAGAAAATCCCAGATCCTTTGTCGGATTTAGTTGTTATGTCTCTTCTCTCCCTTAATCTGGAACTATTCTGCAGTATTTCTTTGTGTTTCAAGGTACATGCTGTTTAGACACCTGATAAATACATATGAAACATTTTTGCATATTGATAGATATTGAGAGCAATGTAGCTTAGTAATTGAGTCAGGGCTCTGGAACCAGACTGCTTGTTCCAAATCTAATTTCACTACTTAATACCTGTGTTATTTTGGATCAGTTTTCTTACCTGTGAAATAGGGGTACTAATACTACCTCATAGGGTTGTGAGAATTAAATGAATACATACGTGTCCATTACTGAGTATGGTGCCTGGCACAGAGTAATCTCTCAGTAAATGCTGGCTGTTATTCACACCATTCCATGGATTCCTAATGGACATTTTGCAAACATCTCAGCAGTAGGTGTTGTGGCTGCATTCTCTCCTCTTCTCCTCTCCTACTCTTCTTTTTTCACATCTTGGTTCCAGTAAACAAATGATCAGCTTACTAGACTATACTATGGTTTGGGTTGGAAAACACTGCTCCCAGATTCTAATTCATGAACTTGTATTGGTTGGTAACAAGGTTTTCACTGGTCCAAGAATCAGAATAGTGAAGTGATTTTTCATAAGTGCTAGATGTATTCAATTGTTTTATTATGAGATTACATAATTCTCTCATTTTTTGGTGTTAAAATGTCCTTTTTAGACATTTGTCATTATTGTTTTGTCATTATTGTATTTTCATGTATGTAGTGGGCAATAAAATGAAACCAAACTTATTAATCCCCAAAATGATTTTGGAAATTTTACTGGTCCCTGACAGCCAGTGGTCTGGGAATTACTGCTCTAAGAGATGTATGTTTGGCTCTGTGTTTTATGAGTACATGTGAACATGTATGCATCTAGAAATTGATTAATTTAGTCATTGATTGAACATTTATTGACTCCCGAATGCCAGACATCGCACTAAATGTTTTACATATTTCATCTTCATAATTAACCCTTTGAGCTGTGTGTTATTTTCCCTGTTTACAGTGAGGAAATAGAACTCAAAGAGGTGATGTAACCTACCCAAGGTTATACAACTGTGAGTGACATAACTGCAGATGGAACATAGGTCTTCCTGATTACAGAGGCCACATGGAATTTTGGCATAGAATCCGTAAAGCCACAAGCTCATGGGTATCTTTTCAATGAAGATACGCTGAAAGTACAATTACCATGTAGAGGATCTTTTAAAAATAATTTTTTTTAAAGTGGACTTGTAGTGCAAAAAGTTGAAAACATTTCTCCACCCTACAAACAACAATCATTAGGACAATAAGTGGGAGTTCCTCATTTCTGGTGACTCTTAAATTAGGAATGAAACTATCGCCTTGCCTGAATCAGTGTGATTCTTCAACCTTTGATTCCAGCTATAGGCTGCTGCTCAGGGGAAAAAAAATTAATTGCCGTGTGAAATCAGCAGCTATCCAAGAAACATTTCAAGAACTCCTGACTAGGAATAGCAAATAAGATGGCATTTAAAGACTTACTACTAATGTGAGCTTAAAAGTTGAAGGCCAAGTGATATGTTGCTGAAGTAGACAGATTCCAGCTGCACAGCCATGGGGCTGTGTGTCTAGTGCAGTGCTTCTTACATTTGGCTGCACGTTCCAGTCTTCTGTGGTGCTTCTGAAGAATACATAATCCTGTGCCCCCATCTAGACCTACTGAATGAGATTCTTTGACTGAGGGACCCATAGATACGTGCAGTCGAAAGGTTCCCCCAGGTGATCCTGAGGCCACACCAGCCTTGGGAAAAGTGAGGCACCCTCAGCCTAAGAATTGCTGCCCTAGACACACTCTTTAAATTTGCACCTAAACTTCGATCAGGGTTACTGGAAGTGATAAATGAAGCAAGCCTTGGAGTCGTCAGAGCTTCCCAGGGCATTTTTAAGACCTTCTTTTCTTTAATTGTCTCTGAAATATGAGCTTTCTCTCAGTGTTTGTTAACATGCTCACAATTCCTTGTTCTAAGTAATAGAATAGTTGTAGAAGAGTAATTTTGTGGCGATTTGATCATCCACTGATTGATTTCCTATCTTTCTCTGTGCTGTATGAATTCTGCCAGCAGCATCAGAGAAGAATGGCTGGGGAGCTGCTCTGAGGCCCACCCCAGACTCCTTACTGTGGCTCATGAGGCCCCATGTGCTGTGGCTGCTGCCTTGTCTCGTATCAGCCTCTTCCTCAGTAGCTGTGTTTCAGACACATCTGTCTTCTAGTTCCTTGAATACGCTGACCTTATGCTTCTTATGCCCTCAGATCTTTTGGTGGAATCCCTCTAATTACTTCGGTCTCAGCTCAGTTGTGCCTCCCCAGAGAGGTTCCCTCATCAGTCTCTGTTGTATTACCTATTTTATTTTCATCATAGCATTTATCACTATCAGATAATTTTATCTACTTGTTTATTGTTTTTATCTTACACTCCAATGTCAGCTCTATAAGAGCAGATACCCGTCTTGTTGCTCATTGGACACTCAGCATCTGGAACAGTGCCTGGATCGTAATAGGTGCTCGCTGAGTATTACAAGAATGAATGCTTTGAGCTCTGCACTGTTGCCTACCCTTCTCACAGGGCAGGGCTGAGCTGGGCTTGTGTAGAATCTCTTTTCTGGAGCAAAGCTGTGTACCTTTAAGCCTGAAGATTTTTCCAAGTCTGTCATGCTGCAATGCTCCCACGGAACTTCTTCCTTGCCCACGTGCTATAGGGTAGAATGACAACAATTATTTGAAAATATATGTCCATAAGGCTCAATTAGAGGGTAAATGATCCCTTTGGATTAGAGTTGATTTCATAGTCTCTCAAGTGGTGGAGTTTTGTCTTCTGGGCAAGAGCTACATCTTGAGATCCTGAGTGCAATAAAAGACATCTTGAATTTAGAAGAATCTTGCCCTGTTTGTCTCTCCTGTCTCTCTCCTTGCTATAGAAATACAGTAGTCTGGGTACAGACAAACTTGTGGCCTAAGCTTCTGACTTCCAGAGACATAAGTGGGGCCTGCTGGGACAGTGTAACACTGTGTGTTTTATAAAGCTCCTTCGGAAAGCTTCAGGACCCTCCATGGGTTAGAATATCTTTCCTAGGGGACCCCTTTGAGAATATGATGACAGTAATAGACCCTCTCCTCAGAAAAATTTACAAGTACCTGTGTATATGGTTCTGCAAATAATTTTGAGGGGTTCAAAGACTTGCTGAATGCCCTTAATGGACCCTCAAATTCTGTCTGGGGATTTAGGTTGATTTGTTCATCTATGACAGCTGGGCCATAGCTCTTCCATGGCTATTTCTTTCTGACTTGGTCTCCTGTCTTCTGTGCCCTCTCTTGTTTTTATAATAACCTGCTGGACCCTCTCAGGCCCAGAAGAGGCGATATTCTCCAGGAGTTCAGGTATTCAGTTCTTGACCCACCATGGCCATCCCTTATTTCCATGTGTTCATCCAACATTTGTTGCTGTTTCAAGTCCATGTGGCTGTTGTCTCAGGAGTCCCTAGTCTCTGGTCTTGACTGCATCTCCACCTTGCATGTTGACCGCCTAGGACAGTGGGGAGCTCACCAAAGGCGTGGCATGCCTCATGTTACCTTCTCCTTTCATCACCCTGCCTCTCTGCACTGCCTTGGCACTGGGCTCATTCTGGAGTGGTTAGTTCATCATTTCTAAGGAAGAATTTGCTCCTGCAACTCTGTTGGAGACAGGGAACCTCTGAAGTAGATGGGAAAATGAATGGGTTATTGGGAAACTTTCAGTTTTCTCTCTGTGGGGGTAGAACCTTGCCCCCTTTTAGTATTTTTGGGAGAAGTTAAGTTTGGAGGAGGTTTAAGTGGCTGGAAAGCATTTTGGCTAAGAACAGTCACTGTGGCTAGAGAAGCCCATCCAGCAGCCCTGCTCTAACTGTTCTTTCTAAGTCCTAATTCATGTAGCATCATATGCTTACAGAGTTTTAGAATTTGAAAGGAACTATTGTGAATGGAAAGGTTCCCCTTCTCAAACAGGTATTTTCAGAATACCTGCTGTGTACAAAACACTCACCCTGGAGGGGAAGAGATAGGGCTAAATGGAGATGTGCGAAGATGCGTAATAAATGATTTTTTTCTTCAAGAAGCTTACGTGGCAGTTGGGGAGACAGGTATAATATATATACATAAAAAGGAAACCCCTAGTACTGGGCAGTATGTAAGTAAGTGCCAAAAGGTGATCTCTGGGAGGATTCAAGTCAGACTCCAGAGTCTTAATGGGCCCATCGTGGGCCCATTCCAGATTGGGAGCAAGGAGAATTACCAAAGGCAGGTATGGAGTTCAGTCACTCCCTGGGCCCATATCCCTTGAGTGACCATCTGAATGTGGGTTCTCAGGGGCTGCCAGTGATGAGGCAGAGTGGTTGTCTGATCTGCTGTAAGGGGCTCAGCTTGTGTGCGCAAAATTCCTGTTGCTGTTTGCACAGGCGTTCCTAAGAGCTCTTCCTTATTGTCTTTGCTTTTCCCTCCCTGCTTCTCAGCGGGTATTCCCCTACATCTCAGCCATGGTGAACAACGGCTCCCTCAGCTATGATCACGAGCGGGATGGGCGGCCTACAGAGCTGGGGGGCTGTACAGCCATTGTCCGCAATCTCCATTATGACACCTTCCTTGTGATTCGCTATGTCAAGAGGCATTTGACGGTGAGTCCTGTCCTGGACCAGATGGTAGTATGGGCTGTCCTGCTCCTGCTCCCATGGCCTGACCCTGATTTACCCCTTCTTTTTATTCTAGATAATGATGGACATCGATGGCAAGCATGAGTGGAGGGACTGCATTGAGGTGCCCGGGGTCCGTCTGCCCCGTGGCTACTACTTCGGCACCTCCTCCATCACTGGGGATCTCTCGGGTATTGCCACGTACATACATTGTTTTTCTCTGACTGAGGCCTCCTCTCAATATCCAGGCCTTGGCAAGCCTCTCAGACGGGAGAGCCGAGCTCAGGGAAGGGATGTGTTCCGAATGCATTCTTACATCCAGACTTCTTAAGAAACCCAGGCCCAGGCTTTCCTAGAACACTTGTCTCTAGGAGCTGGTTGGTGCTAACAGAAAGCAGTGTTTGCCCCTTCATCAGGCCAGCTCTTCTAGCCTTTGTTGCGATCCCCTTTCTGTTATTAGGCTCCTCTCCTTCCACCTGCTAATGTGTCCAATTCCTCTCCTCTTGGCAAAGCTTTTCCTTGACTCTGCTGTCCCTCTTCTAACTGACTCCCAGACTCCCCTTTTGCCCAGACTTTTGAATGTGTCATGTGTACAGATGCCTTTGTTCCTAACCATCTACCTCCTTACTGTGCTGCACTTAGACCTGTGTCTTTACCTTGCTATTAACATTATTCTTGTGAAAGTTACTTCTGTTTTCTTGCCGTATACAGTGCTCTGTTCTCATCCTCACTCTTTGTCCTCTCTTCAGCTCATTTAACCGATTACTGAAACTCTTGCTTCCTCGACTTATATGGCATTAACAGTACCTAGTTCTTTTACTTTTCTGTCTCCTCTGGTATCTCTTTTTATTCATGCCTGATTCATAGCTTTTTATATTATTGTCTCCATGGACTTCAGCTGCAATCATAATGTCTTTTGGGAAAAGATAAGGAACTAAACTTTTGGTTCTTTTGATTAATTTATTATGGATAAAGTTAGTTCGAAACAGAATTTTCTTGTGGCAAAATGGAAAGGCAACTATCCATCTGAAATGGGTAGCAGCTACTCAGCTCCAGCCATTGTTGCCAAAAGGAAATATGGGCTCCATGAAGCCAAATCTTCCAGTTTTTCAAGAGAAGCTAAAAATCTGAATTTTTAAAACCTAGCAGCTAATTTTTTTAAAAAACCAACTCTATTGTGTTATGCTTTTTATATAACAGAATACAGTTTGAAGAGTTCTTTTGTTTTTCTTAAAAGACAGGGTCTTGCTCTGCTGCCCAGGCTTGAGTACAATGGTATGATCATAGCTTACTGCAACCTCGTACTCCTGAGCTTGTAGAGATATGGTCTTGCTATGTTGCCCAGGCTAATCTTGAACTCCTGTTGTCAGGTGATCCTCCCACCTTAACTTCCCAAAGTGCTGGAATTATAGGCATGAGCCACCACACCTGGCCAGTTAAGAGTTTTGACAGACATTTACACCTATGTAGCTACCATCATAATCAAGATACAGAATGTTTCCTTCATTTGCCAAAAGTTTCATTGTGTGCCCTTTTGCAGTATTTAGTGATGGGGGTCTCGCTGTGTTGCCCAGGCTGGTCATGAACTCCTGGGCTCAGGCAATCTTTGTACTTTTAGTTGAGAAAATGGAAAGGTTTCAATTATTTTTTCAAGGCCACTTCTAGTTAGCTGTGGATCAGGGCTTGAACTAAGATACTGACACCAAAATACATACCTTTTTTTGAAGTGGCTTAAGTAATCCTTGTTCCTTTTTTTTCTAGATAATCATGATGTCATTTCCCTGAAGTTGTTTGAGCTGACAGTGGAAAGAACCCCAGAAGAGGAGAAGCTGCATCGAGATGTCTTCTTACCCTCGGTGGACAATATGAAGTTGCCTGAGAGTAAGCACAGGGGATCCTGGGAAGTGTTCGCATGGCTGGGGAGGAGGTTGCAGTGCTGCATGGGGTCTGAGGTGACTTGTATGCAGGGCAGTCCTGTTCTGTGTTCTTTCTTTGAAGAATATGGAGCACTTGCACCCACTTTTCACTTGTTTTCACATTACAGATGAGCAGCAGGAAGGCTGCTTTGTTTTTAAATTGGAAAGGGGAAGTCTAAGCTCTGGTTCCCCAGAAACAGGTGTCAGAAACTGAGGACTGGACAGTCTATAAGTTGGTCATCCCCTACTGGGTGGGCTCCATTTCTGACTTGCTTCTCTCTTGCTTCCTCAGTGACAGCTCCACTGCCACCCCTGAGTGGCCTGGCCCTCTTTCTCATCGTCTTTTTCTCTCTGGTGTTTTCTGTATTCGCCATTGTCATTGGTATCATACTTTACAACAAATGGCAGGAACAGAGCCGAAAGCGTTTCTACTGAGCCCTCACGCTGCCACCACCTGCAAGACTGTCACCCATGAGGTGTGGGAAAAACAGGTGCTGGCCTGAGCACACAGCCTGATGGGTCTTCTCCAGTCTCCAGCAGCTGGTCAGAGACTGTGTTCTGTCACTGGAGCTTTGAATGCAGGGACCTTGAATTCACATGGTCATCCATCGGGACATCTAACTCTGGTCTGGGAAGCCACCCACCCCAGGGCAATGCTGCTGTGTTGTGCCTTTCCCTGCAGTCCTTCCACGTGGGAGCAAAGAGGCGTGGAGAGAATTTATATGCTTGCGATGCCAAAATCACAGAGCAGAATATCATGGCCCAGGCTGCCTTGTTGTTGGACTCGGAGGACCCTCTGCCTCATTTTAAATCCACAAAGAATAGAAAACTGATAATGCCTCATACCTTGCAGCCATCCATTCACTGGTTTTTGCTTTTTACCCTGAGGAGTTTTCTTTGGAAATCAGAATGAAAACTTCTTCCCTGCCTCGCTTTCCTCTCTCACTCCATTCATTGTCCTGTGTGCCACCTGAGCTGGAGAAGACATTTGGATGCCCCTCTGTTGAGGCCTGGGACTGCACAACAAACTTAGTTTCACTGGCCTTCATTTGGTGGCCCTAGGGAGAGGGCTTTCTGCTTTGGCTCACTGTTCCAGCTTTCGTTCTCTAGGCTGGGTCTTAGGTCTGTTAGTGTGTCCGTGGCCTTCCTAATCAAATCGTTTCAGGCCCTCCATCAAGTTTGGCTGAAAGTTTGTGTGTAAGTCAAGAGAAGCTTGGAAGACATCATGGATGCCATGGGATTAACTGTGAAACTGGCCAGCTCCAGGTTTGATACTGAAAGCAACATTTATCATGTGGTCTGACCACGTGGAAATGTTTCTGGACTCAATAGAGTCTGCTTAGCTGCATGTTTTATAGTTATGATTTTTGGAATCCCACTTTGAATGTCGAAAGTATAAGGAAGCTTTCTTCTTATATCCTGAGCTTGAATACTGCCCAAAGAGGACATTTGGCGTCTTTTTCTTAATGAGTAAGAAATAGTTGCTGTTTTCATGTTCCAAGTCTGGGAGCATTAGACCCTTATCATCTGTGCCTAGAAGAGTTTGTTGTCTTTGAGCAGCCTGAGTGCTGTCTTCTACATGTCAGCCCTTATTCTACTGCCTTATCTGACAAGGGGTTACATGCTGCTCACCTCTCTGCCCTGTGATTAAATTGGTTGCAGGCCAGAGTCTCCTGGAGGGCCTAGAACTCTGTGCTCTCTTATGGACCTCTGTAGCCTAAAGGAAATTCTTAAAATGCCTGATGGAACCAAACATGAGCTTTTGACTCAGTGTCCTTCCTTCTAGGAGTGGGTTTGGGGGAAGTTCCAGGCCTTTTTTCCTGAGCCTCAAGCCCATCAACCCTTGCTCTGTCTTCTCTAGGGATGAAAAGTCGCCACCTTAGCCCAGAAGGAAATGGGGGTCATCTTGGCTGGGCACAGGGCTCTGTCTCCTTGGGCCTCAGTTAAGCAGCACAGGCTATAGTGCTCTTCTCCTAACACCTTCACAATAGCAGAGTAACTCCAGGGTGCCAGAGGACAAAATGACGTAGAGCTTGGCCTTGGGACAAGGAAGAACTGAAAAAGAAAATGGTGGTTTTGTCTTTTTGAGTTCAAGGGGAGATTGCATGGACATGTGTAATGGGAGGACCTAGGTAGGCTCTTGAGATGGCCTAGGCAGCAGTGCAGGAGGAGGGGGTCTCCGCTGAAGGATGAGAGATTGAACGTGTGGGGTTTGTGTGTTTCCAGCTCATGAGTATTTTGAGGCTTTTTTTTTTTTTGAGACAGAGTCTCACTCTGTCACCTGGGCCTAGAGTGCAGTGGCATCATCACAGCTCACTGCAACCTCAAACTCCTGGGCTCAAGTGATCCTCCCGCTTCAGCCTCCTGAGTAGATGGGACTACAGGCATGTGCCACTATGACCAGCTAATTTTTGTGATTTTTTTTTTTTTTATAGAGACAGGATGTTGCTCTTTATCAGGCTGGTCTGGAACTCCCATTCCCAAGAGATCCTCCTGCCTCAGCCTCCCAAAAGTGCTAGGATTGCAGGCATGAGCCACTGCGCCTGGCCACCTGGAGGCTTTTAAAAGAGGACAGGGAAGACGTGAGATGCAATCCTCACCCAACCTGGAGCTACCCTTAGAGAAATGTGTGATACAAAAATAATATCTTACTAGCATTGGGTGCCCTGCCTCAGCTTTTTGTTCTAGAAACAGATGTTTCCCATTGCGAATGGGCTAAATATTGTCCTGGGCACTGTAATCCCAGGTGTGTGTACAGGAGGGAGATGCCTGGTCCATGGTATGGCTCTTCTTTTTTTTTTTTTTGAGACAAAGTCTCACTCTACTGCCTTGAGTAGAATGCTGTGGCATCAGCCTAGCTCACAGCAACCTCAAACTCCTGGGCTCAAGCCATCCTTCTGCCTCAGCCTCCCGAGTAACTGGGATTACAGGCATGCGCCACCATGCCTGGCTAATTTTTTCCATATATTTTTAGTTGTCCAGCTAATTTCTTTCTATTTTTAGTAGAGACGGGGTCTCACTCTTGCTCAGGCTGGTCTCGAACTCCTGAGCTCAAATGATCCACCCACCTCGGCTTCCCAGAGTGCTAGGATTACAGGCGTGAGCCACCATGCCAGGCCTCTTCTTTTTTTTTTTTTCTTAGAAACAGGGTCTTGTTCTGTCGCCCAGGCTGGGGTACAGTGATGGGATAGCTCATTGCAGCCTTGAACTCCTGGGCTCAAGTGATCCTCCTGCCTCAGCCTCTTGAGTAACTGGGATTACAGGCATAAACCACCATGCCCAGCTAATTTTTTTTTGTTTTTTGTAGAGATGAGGGTCTCACTGTGTTGGCCAGTTTGGTCTCAAACTCCTAGCCTCAAGTGGTCCTCCTGTCTTGGCCTCCCAAAGTGTTGGGATTATAGGTGTGAGCCACTGCACCCAGCTGGTGTGGCTCTGCTGTGCATGCATAGTAGTGGGGAGAGCAGGGGCCTTGTGCTGCCCATGAGGGCCACTTCTTTCCTCACAGTTACCCATTCCCTCCGTTGTCCCCTGACTTCAAAGCTTCTTAGTGAGGAGACCCTGTGGACTAGAGGTGGTGTGTAAGGATGATATCACTCCTGGTCCCTGTGAGTCTTGTCTGAAGGGCTGTCTTTTTCAGCCTTTCATGTTTTCTTCAATCCCCCCAAATTACAAGGTGGCTCTCTGTTATAAAACTTGTTTATTTCAGTGGAAAATTACAGCTCTGTTCTTCTTGTTGGAAGTGGTTTCTGAACACAATAGCTAGAATATCCCTAGCTCCTTGCATGTGTCCCAAAGACAGAAACAAGGAACTGGTAGGAAGCTCAAGGGCAGGGCTGCTGGTAGCCAGGGGAGAAAAGCCAGGCAAACATGGGAGAATTACTCTTATGGGACTGGAAGTTCTGGGAAAATATCACTCAGGTGATTCTTGGGTCCTTGGAGGAGTTTGAACTCACGGTCTATCGTAGGCTTCAGGTTTGAATCTGGGGTTCGAAGGATGGAAGAATTGGCATTGCTGGTGTTTAGTGGAGTGATGATGTTGAATATTTTGATGGGAGGAGATAGCCGAAGTTCAGGTTTGATCCAGTGCATAGCCAAATAGTGCTAGAGAGAACAGACAACAGTTAGCCTGAGGTAGCAATGTGAAGGCGCTCTCCTCAGGGTCATCTCAAGACCAGCCAGTGCCTTTGTCCCTGTCACTATGGTTGCCACTCACCGGAGCTGAATACATAAAGTTGAACAGCAGAAGTGCTGTAATCACTATGATCACTAAGGCTATGATTTTGAAGTGGTAGCGTTTCCAGCAAGCACGGCAGATGTTTTGAACAGGTGACCGAAACCACTTGAAAGAGCTATCAGTGCGTCTGTGCATGAACAGGAGAGTTGTCAGAGAACAGAGGGCAGAGGGAACCTTTGGGTCAAGTAATCCTGAGCAAAGAGCTTTCTTTTCTTCTTTTTTTTTTTTTTGAGACAGAGTCACACTGTGTTGCCCGGGCTAGAGTGCCATGGCTTCAGCCTAGCTCACAGCAACCTCCAACTCCTGGGCTCAAGCAATCCTTCTGCCTCAGCCTCCCAAGTAGCTGGGACTACAGGCATGCGCCACCATGCCCGGCCAATTTTTTCTATATAGTTTTAGTTGCCCGATTAATTTCTTTCTATTTTTAGTAGAGACGGGGTCTCGCTCTTGCTCAGGCTGGTCTCGAACTCCTGAGCTCAAACAATCCGCCCGCCTCGGCCTCCCACAGTGCTAGGATTACAGGCGTGAGCCACCGCGCCCAGCCTAAGAGCTTTCTTTTTAAACAAAAAAGCAACTTCTGCTTATCCCCAACCCCACCCTCAAGTCTGTTCTCTCCCAATAGTAACTGAACACAGAGCTATGGTGTTAGGAAGTAATTACCCCTCTCCACGTGTAGGCCCACTGCTCACCACCCCATACAAACTGAGGAGAGAGAAAGATTGGGTGCCTTTGCCCCAGAGGACTCTTACAGGGGAGGATGAAGTGTAGGGTATTGGTTGGGTTCCGACTGGCCTCGCCCAGCTGGCTTGATTAAGGCTTCCTTCTCAGACAGCATCTCAAGAGTCATCTTCACTTTGCCCTAGGAACACCACAGGTGGTGGGAAGCTGAGTTCAGATAGCAGGAGTAAGGTAGTTTTAGGACCTCATCCCGGGGCTCCAGAAAGGAAAAGGGATTTAGTTAAGGTTCCCAAAAGTCTGTTAAAGCCAGGTTATGTGGCATAGCAGTCCTATTCAATAGGCACCTTCCCTAGCTCCTACCGACAAGCGCCATTTGCCATCGTCGAGGACCTGACAAGGCCACCAGCCAGTTACAGTCTTCTTCTTAAAGAGGGAGAAGTGCTTGTATTGGAGGAAGGCGGGCCACTTGGAGTCAGCATCCATCATCCTGATGGAGCATTGGTTGGCGTGCCGAGCTGGGAGGGGCATGTCAGACAAATCCAGCTCCAGGACCCCTGAGCCCAGAGAAATGCTGTCAGCAAGAAGGAGCTCCCAACAGGGTGCAGTGGCTCATGCCTGTAACCCTAGCACTCTGGGAGGCTGAAGCGGGATGATCGCTTGAGGCCAGGAGTTCAAGACCAGCCTGAGCAAGAGTGAGACCCCTCTACTAAAAACAGAAAAAGTAGCCTGGCATGGTGGTATGCGCCTGAAGTCCCAGCTACTGAGAAGGCTGAGGCAAGAGGATCACTTGAGCCCAGGAGTTTGAGGTTGAAGGGAGCTATGATGACACCACTGCACTCTATTCAGGTGACAGAGTGAGATTCTGTCTCAAAAAAAAAAAAAAAAAAAGCTGTGGTCATAAGCCCTGTGCCAGGACCTCACCTAGGAAGTCATCAGGGGAGAAGATGTCATTGTCCCAGACCTGGATGATGAGCCGGGCTGGGAACTTCATCGATGTGGGGTCCAGGCTCCAAATGTAATCCTGGAGGATGGCAGAAGAGTGTCCCTTGGACACCTGATTAGCCCACTACCCAGGAGCGATGGATTATCAAGAAAGAGTTTCTGCCTGAGGACATGTTCCTTATGTTCTGGAACAGCCTGCAGGCCTCTGGGGGATGTAGGGGAGGAAGAGCTCCTGGAGCCTGAGGTTGTTTGTATGTTGGGGGCCCTCCACGCCCCAAAGACTATTACCTTCTGGCTGTGGATGCACACACGCTCCGCTGCCAGGTAGTCCATGGTAAAGATGAACCGCCAGTTGAAGTTGCCCTCCCCAGTCAGGGAGTAGTAGTGGATATCTGTCTTCTGCATGTCATCCTCTAGGCCGTATAACCACCTGGGGCCAGAGTCCTTTCACCTGGGGTTCATGTGTATTGTCCCCATCCCTGAGCTGGAGCCCTGTGGGAAGGGCTGCCTAGCTGGCACCAGGCACAGGTAGAATTGGAGAGGTGTTCCCTCAGGATTGGGAAGCCCCAGCAGAATGACAGAACTGGGGGACCACAGGGGCTCTGCTGGAGCCTGACTCCTCTCTCTCACCCTTTGACGTAGATGTCACTCGTCTTCTCTCCACTGAAATTGCTATCCACCAGGTCCACGTTGGCAGTCTGCCAGATGATGCAGCGTAGCTCATACCTGCAGCCACTGTGCTCAGAGGCTTTGCTGAGGAATAGCTCCCCAGCTGCAGCCTTAGTGAGGGAAGAGAGGCCTGGGAGTCTGCCCTCCATGCTCTTGCTGAATTTGGGGAATTCAGGGAAAGAAAGCTCCCAATAGAGCTTCTCTTCTCAATAGAGAAAAGAACTACTACACCTAGGCATTTGAGGACAGTGATGTTCTGCACCCAGGGGAGCTGAACTGTGAAATTCAGTAGTGAGGAAATGGGCTGTCACTCACCGTTTAGGCTTTCTGGGGCTGATGTTGACTGGGGGGCCAGGAAGCCCCAGCTTCTTAGGGAAGATATCCACCCACATTTGTACCTTTCCCTAGAGCCAGGATGGATTAGTTGTTTTGTGTATTTTTTCTTTGTTTTTCTTTTTTTTTTTTTTTGAGACAGAGTCTCACTGTGTTGCCCGGGCTAGAGTGCCGTGGCGTCATCCTAGCTCACAGCAACCTCAAACTCCTGGGCTCAAGCGATCCTCCTGCCTCAGCCTCCCGAGTAGCTGGGACTACAGGCATGCGCCACCATGCCCGGCTAGTTTTTTCTATATATTTTTAGTTGTCCAATTAATTTCTTTCTATTTTTAATAGAGACGGGGTCTCGCTCTTGCTCAGGCTAGTTTCGAACTCCTGAGCTCAAACAATCCGCCCGCCTCGGCCTCCCAGAGAGCTAGGATTACAGGCGTGAGCCACTGCGCCCGGCCTGTTTTTCTTTTTTATTTGGTAGAGATGGGGTCTCACTGTGCTCAGGCTGGTGTTGAACCCCTGAGCTCCAGCTGTCCTCCTGCCTCGGCCTCCCAGAGAGCCAGGATTACAGGCGAGCTGGGATGAGTTAGCTGGTTGGGGGTTGGTAGCCTCTGTTCTCAGCAGGCTGGCCTGGGGGTCCCTGTCCCATGTTCTGAGGTCTATTGAGGCTGCATCCCCAACGCTTAGGGGTCAGGTATAGAGGTATCAGCGAGGCCCCAGGTGACCCCCACCACTTTCCCCTTTTTTCCTTTTTATGGCTGAGGGAATAGTGCAGTGAGGTTAGGGCATGATGGCTTCAAGGCTGATGGCGTGGTGCTGGGATTTCACTTAAGACTGGGATTTGGAGGGTTAATGCCACTCAGCAGGTCATGCTAGATGGCCAGATTGAGATTGGGGGCCTTCATTTATTAAGGAGCTCAGTAACCCTGAGTGTGAGGCAACTAGATGTTCAGTCCAGATTTCCAGGTCATTTATGTTATGTAACCACAACCTAAGGATGTAAGGCTATCTACAACATACAGAGATCTAAGAAAGAAGATAAGGGACAAAAATGGTGAGAAAAGAGAAAAAACGTGAGAGGGCAGAACTACCAACATTGGAAAATAGATGTGTTCTTTCAAAGTACCTGACCTGATTTTATTCTTTTGAAGTTGACCTTGTTTGAGAAAACAGGTTTAATGAGAATGGTTTTTTAAAAAATGCTAAGCAAAGGACTTTGTTTCTATAATGTGGTATCAACTTGAGAAATTAGGAGAATGAGATAAGCCTATGGTGGCTGCAGGGTGAATGATAATTAGAGTGTCTTTGGGGATTTTTATTCCTCTGTTTGGGGTTCCTTGCCATGGAGAAGAAACAGCCTGCAATTAACAGCCAGAACCCAGGCTGTAATGTCTGTGCCATCTGACCTGGTGCCACCTTCCTGCCCCTCGGGAGAGACCGAAGGCAATGGAGACATGGCTGGGAGGGCTCCTTAGTGCCTCCCACAGGGGTGCATGGCCTCGTTTCTTGTAGATGACCTTTCCAGCTCTGAATTTCTCCATTCTAAGTGGCATCACTATCACTGGAACGTCTTGCTTATTAATGAGTAAAACATACTTATCTTCTGTGCATGTACAAACCCAAATGCTTAGCCTGGCCTTCCCCTCTCATAGTGGGCTATGGCCTGGGTGGGTGGGCACCCTTGTCTCCTGATCAAGCCATGTCCCCCTATAGGAGACAGGAGTGGCCCCTCCAGTCTCATACCTGGTCGATGCCTGGCTGGCTGTCGCTGTACAGTGTGCGGGTCTCCACGTGCTCAGGTACCAGCCCCTGGGTGTGCAGGAGGTACAGCGCAAGGCGTTCCATCTTGGGTCCCAAACCATGAACAGTAGGGGGTTTGGGCTCTGGGTTGGAGGGGGATGGAAGGAGTGGATCTCGAGGTCATTAGCCTTCCCATCCCTCTGGTAGGCTCCCCCACCCTCCCTTCCCCAGCCTGGGGAGTGGACTTGTTTGCCCTCCACAGGAGTAAAGGGGAAAGTGCTGGGCTGCCCTCTGGCTTGGGAGATCTTTCCTTGTCCTCCTCCCAACCCCGATCTGCAGCTCTTCCATTCTGGAACCTCACAGATTTCAGAGGCATGTGTCTGTGCTATCTGGCGGTGTGCTGTGCTTCTCACCAAAACTTGTCAGCTTGAAGTTTTTCCCATTGTAAAAAACAGAGTCTTCCTCAGGGTTGAACAGAGGTGGAGGCAGCCCTTTTCGCTTGGCATAGCGTTCCAGGAGGTGGGTGGGGGACATCTGATCCCGCCACCTAAAGGGCCCTGACCTGTGGGGAGATATGAGAGGAAGAGGTGGGGAGGTCTGGGTCCTGGAGGACACTGCTTTGAGCAGCAGGATAACCAGTGGTGGAAGCATAGGTGGAGACAAGGCGGGTCTGGGCCCTGGTTCCCAGCCCAGGATGTAGGCCTCTCCCAAGGGAGTTGTGGGCTCACTCCTCCTCCCCACCCACACTCCCTTGCCCTGGACGTGCCCACTCACAGACAGTAGGATTTGGAGAGCCCACAACGAGCTTCAAAGCCAGACAGGAGACGGTTTTCAAGGTCGATGACTGTGGTTCCAATCTTATCATCGGGCGAGAATAGGTCAAAGTCATATAGCTGGATCTCTAGGTCCTTCTCCAGGGGGATGTTGCAGGTGAGTTCAAACATCCTGTGGGTAAGGGTGTTGGAGCCTGCAGAGGCTGTGGGCCATGTTGTCTCCATGCCCTGCTTGCCAGTGTCTTGGCCCCCTTGGCCCCTGCTCCACCTCCTTGTTTGTTCAGGGGGAATGTGGAAAGCAGAGCATGGGCTAGACTGCTGTCTGCCAATAGTCATCTCCAGTTATGGCTGAAAATAATTTGGGATAGGCCCTGGGTGTGAGGCTCTGAGCTCCCTTCCCAGGCCGAGTTTGAGAAACAGGGTAGAACTGAACCACCTATGCATTTATCTTTTGTCTGTTGAGCACCCGGAGTGGGTAAGACACCACACTAGGAACTCGGAGGCTGGAGAGGAGCATGAGAGTTGTTTGCCTTCTGGCACTGGCTCCTGCATGGCGTGGGTGGGAGTGGAGAAGTGGGATCGGGTGAGTCGGGGCAACTCACGTGCCAAAGATGGGGTCCAGAGTGTTGGGCTGGTATGTGTCCCGCTTGCCAAGCTCTGTCTTCCCCAGTTTCAGGATCACATAAGGGTCACACTGGGTCAGATATAAGGAAGGGAAGGATAGAAAATGGGGAGTCAGTCTCAGTCGGTCATGGAGGATGGGAGAGGGGCAGAAACAAGCCCCTCGCACCAGATGGAGTCTGTGGGGAGTTGGCAGTCTGTGTATCAGTGTGAGGGAGCTCCAGGAGACGGGTTCAGGGCAGGGTGTCAGAGGCACCTTTGCTGGGATGCTCTTTACCAGGCCATTGTAGTCCTGGGGCTGCAGGTTGATAGCTCGAACCACGTAGACCCGCACCAAGCACAGCTGAGGGAAGTCCTCTCTCTCAGGCCAAACCAAGAACTGGTGTGGGGGCTTGGGGGCTTCCGGATTCTCAGGAAATGGGTAGATGCGGAAAAGGCCCTGGTGGAGGAAGGTGTTGGGGGACCCAGCCTGGCAGTGCTGGCCAGCTCTGTAAAGCCCTCCAGGAGGTACCTGCTGCCCACATTTAGGAGCAAGAGATTGGGTTGAGGGTGGCAGGGATCGAAGGCCATGAGGACAATAGAGGCAGGTGCAGCAGAGGTGCTGGGCAGGGAACACTGTGTTTAGGAGGGGTGCTGCACAAAGGAACTGCGGTCATTAGGTGACTTGCTGGTTTCTTCAGATGTGAACTCTCATTCCACCCCTTTCATCGCTGCAGGTTTGGACTTGTTCTCTGGTTCTGCAGCCTTGGGAGACCCAGCGCAGGCCAGAGCAGGGAGTGAGAAGGCCCTCACCCTTCCTGTGTGAGGGGAGGTCTCCCCGAGTCCCTGTGTTGGGTATTCTCTGCTCCTCTGTTCCCCAAACTTCGATAAGCCCTCCCTCCGCCATCCTCACCATGAGCATGTAGAACCAGGGCTTCTATTAGAGTCCTCTGGGGACAGAAAAGGAACAAGGAGATGGGGCAGCCAAGCTGGGTAGACACACACCTTGAACTCCCCTACCACAGGGCTGTCCAACTTGGGCTGTTCCTGGTAGAGCTTGAAGGTCTGGCAGAAGTCCTGCAGGCCTTGGAAGACTGGCACAGCCTCCAGCTCACAGTCATACACCTGCGGGGGATATGTGGGACCCGGGCTGGTAGGGAGACCATTCCTGGGATTAGGAGATGGAGGGACCACCAGCTCCTAGGTCTTGCTCCAAAGCATCTGCCCAGTCAGCGGCCCTGTCTGCTTTAGACAGGGTGGCTGGCGGAACTGTCTCCAGGAGTCTTGGGAGACAATGCGGGAACTCCCTCACTTGGTGGTTCCCAGGGAATCAAGGCTAGGTCTGCTGGCCTCTCCCAGTGGGAGATTTTATTCCATCTTTCTTTCAGCATTCTCCCCTCCTAGGGGCCTCCAAACCTTTAGAGTGTGGTAGTCTTTATACTTGTACTTGGGGGACTTGTGATCATCTCCCGTGGCCCAGAAAAGCTTGCTCCACCAATCCACTTCGTGCTCATATTGATCCTGGCAGGGAGGAGGGGCATTTTGGCCCTTGGGCAGGGAAAGCCCCCCCCACCTCCCTGAACTGACTGGGGTTGTTCCTTGTTCCCTGTGGCTGAGCCTGCATCACCTTGGTTGTGCTCGACTTGAAGAAGAACTTTTTGTAGAGGTACCCTAGGAACTGAAAAATGAGAGGGTAGGCAAGGTGAGTCCAGGCGGCCCACAGTGCTCGTTGGCTCTGACCTCCAAGGAGGAGAGGAGTCAAGGCTGGGGCTTATTTCCCTGGCTTCCTCGCCTTCACATAGGATTGGGGAGTAAGGAGGAGGGGAAGCAGAGTTCTTCGTTTTCACTGCCCATAGCCTCTGGAAGGGGCTCAGAGAGTCAGAACCTCCAGCCCTACCCTAACCTACTGAATCAGAATCTGCTTTTGATGAAGATGTCTAGAAGATTCCTGTGCATTAAAGTTTGACAAGTGCTGCCCTAGAGCAGTAGTTCTGAACCGTGAAAACATTGGAATCACCCAGGGGCGGGGCGAGGGCAGTTGGAAAAAATTCTGATGCCTGGGTCCGACTCCCAGCAGTTCTGATGGAATTGGTCAGTGGCCTGGGTCTCAGAGTTGTTAAGACTCTCAGGTGATTCTGATGTGCATTCTGGGCTAAGCATCCCGGCTTTAGCGTTCTCGTGTCCAGCCAGGCCTCACACTAGGGACACAGATATCAGGACTCTAGTCAACACCCCTCCTCCCTGTCTGCAGTGGGAGAAGGTTGGGCCCCAGGCCCTTACTCACGTCTTGGTGCTGCTTCACGCACAGTGCTGTGTGGAGAGAGTACAGCCATGAGTCTCAGGAGGGCAGAAGGCTGAGGAGGAGGGGTGCCAACCACACAGGGGAGCCAGCGCCTTGCCCCACTCCCAGGGGCTTGTTTGTGAGGCCTGGGGAAGGGCAAGGAGAGAGGGCCATACTTGGAAGCCGTGGGGGCACGTAGTCCTGAGCCCAGGGGTCACAGAAATAGGGCTGGAGGAAGTCGATGTTGGCTTGACCCACCACAGTCTGCTGGCCGAAGATCCAAACGTCCACCACCTTCACCACAAGGGGCAGCGCGTAGGCCTCCTCCGTGGGCATGTACTGCAGCCCCAAGGACAGGTGGGGAGCATGAGGTCCCCCAAGAGAAAAGAGCTGCCCCAGCCCTTGCCCCAGGGCCTCTTACCACTATAAGGAGGAGGATGGACTCAGGGAAGTTGGGGTTGGTCTGGAAGTCACTGATGGGTTCTGTCCTCAGGGACTCTTCCCCAAATTCCACAAGGAGCTGTGGGGAGCTCACCTTCTTCATGTTCCGAAGGCCCCAGGCCAAGATCTGCCAGAACAGGGAAGGGGCAGGCAGCGCCTCTGTAAGGGGGTCCTGGCCAGAGCGGGGCTGTGCTGGCAGCAGTGGTGCATTAGGGAGCATGCAGGGCTGGGGAGTGAGGCTGTGCGGAGAGGCCAGAGTCTGAAGGCTTGCCAGGTCTCCCTGTCCTGAGGGATCGGTGCTTGTCCTCAAGGCCTGGACGCTGTCCTCCCTGCCCGTGAGGGAGGTGCCCTCAGGCCACTTGCTGCATCCTCCACTGACCTCCAAAGCCCTCACGTATTGCTCTTCCTCACCTGCCGCCTTCAGTTCTCAGACGTGAATTCCTGAGGCTGCTGCCTCCGAGGCCCGCAGAAAGAGTGGGTGCCCAGTTTTCCAGAGATCTCATGCTATCTAGCTCTTTGCTGACCCATGCTCCACAGAACTCTCTGGCCATACAGTGAGCCAGCACCCTCGGGAAATGTCTGCACCTAACTCATGAGTACCACTTCAGGGGCCCAGAGTGTGAACCAGCCAGCTTGCCTATCTTGGGGAAGCCTCCAGTCTCCAGAGGACCTGATCATCTTTTGCTCTTTGCCAAATTTGTGACAGAGCACATGGGTCCTGATGTGAGGACCTCCATGCTAGCTCAAAAGAGGTGAGAAACACCCTGGCATTGGGAGTCAGACAGGGCTGGGCCTGAATTCTGGCTCTGTCCCCTAGTCCTTGTATCATCGTGCATGGCATATGTTGTCTCTTGGAGTCTCAGTTTCCTTCTCTGAAAAGTAGTCCCTGCTGGGCAGGCGTGGTGTGAGTCAAACGCAATAATCAATGCTGCAGCCCTTTGTCTACTACTCACTGCAGAGATTTGCAGTAAAATAATTTACGTGTTATATCAGAGCCTCTGTTCTTCATTTCTCTCCTGTCTCCCTCCATCTCCCAGTAGCATTTCTTGGGGTGCAAACTTTGGATCGGGCAGTCAGGGAGAACCAGCAGAGAGCTCCAGCACATTCCAGACTGCTCAGGGTGATGCTTGCCCCCTGTCCACCCTGCCACCCCCAGCACCTCAATGGCCATCTTCTTCAGTGTGGGCTGGATGCTCTTGGGGAGTGTGTAGATGCCATTCTTCCAGGGAACACTCAAGATTGGCAGCTGCTTCTCTCTGAGCCTCTGGAGGAATGAGGTGGGAGAGAAGGGAGCATGAGGCACCTCTGCGCTGTCCTGTTTCCCTGCCCCTCACCCCCAGCTCCATCGAGTCCCTCAGAGGGCTCCACTGGGGCCGCAGAGCCCCTGGGCAGGAGCTGGCGGGGGAGAGGTTGGGCAGGCCGGCATCACCAAGCCCGAAGTTCTGGTTCCTGGGCCCAGGCCCTTCCTGAGGGCGTGGAGCTGGGCCCTGCTGGCTGTGGAGACTTGGGGGCAAGTAGGTATGGGGACACTGAGCACTACGCATCCCAGCCAGGCCCTGTCCCAGTACCTCAGTCTCGAGGATCAGCTCACAGGATGCCAAGATCTCACCCTCTTCAGCCCCCAGCTCATTTATGATGGGGTGCCACCTCATAGGGGGCAGGGTCCGGTTGTGGAAATCCAGCCAGACCACCGGGGGCCACATACTCCGTCCCCACAAATTCTCCTTGCCCTGGAGGGGAGTGGAAGTTCACAAAGCATGGAGGCCAAGCTGGCAGAGTTCCAGCTCATTGCCTGACAGGGAAAGGGCAAGGCAAGGACAACAGCTATTTATGTTTACATGGTGCTCTCTGCATGTCAAGCCTCATTGGAGTACTTTCTGTATATTTTCCTCTAAAAACCTTAGCTCTTCAAGGTAGGTCTTGCTCCCGCTCAGCCCAGCCTGCCTTACCCAGGAGTCGCGCTGCCACAGCTCCAGCACCACGAGTGGTGGGCTCTCTTTGGTGTCGTGGGGGTTCTCATACAGAAGAAGGTGCTGGAAGATGAGCGTCTGGGCCCATGTGGGGCCTGCTGAGCTCCTCAGGGTTTGCGTGCACTGGCTATGGTTTAAGAAGACCACCCGAATGAAGGGCCCTGGAGGGTGGAGGGCAAGGAGAGAGTCGTGTCTTCAAGCTGCCAAGGGAGGCTGTCCTCTCCTCTGCTGCTGTGGCCATTGCACCGGGTACCAAGGGAGGCCCAGGCCAGGCAGCCCCTGCCACTGCCAGCTGCCCAGAGTCTGCCTCAGCATAAGCCACAGAGCAACTAGGCGTGTAAGCAGAGGTGAAGGGATCATTTGGTTACATCCTTGGGAACTTCACAGCTACCATGCTTGAGGCCTGGGCTTCACCAAGATGGAGGGCAGAGGCTCCTCTGGATGGGTTCTGGGAACAAGGCTACATGAGGCTGCCCTTTCCCAGCAGTGAGTGGCCCTCTCCATATGGGTGGTGATGCCCAGTGGACACAGCTCCCAGCAGACATCCCTGAAGCCCTGCGACCCACGGCCCTGGCTCCCTACAAACAGTGCTACTAACAGGACAGAGCTGGAGCACACGGCTCGTCTCCTGAAACCCTCAGTGAGTCTCCCTCACGTGACCGAGGACAGCCTCCTCCTGCCCAGGGCCTCCTCCCCGCCCCTCCTCTTCTGTCCAGCCATGAGTGGCACATGGTTCCCAAGCATGCCACCCTCTCTCTTGCCTGCATGTCTCATCAGTACTGCCAGGCCAACTCCTTTTCTTTTCAGTGCCCGGCTAAGCGGTCACCACGGGGGGTGAAGCCCCCTCAGCTCTCCTTCTAATCCACAGCATTGGGGTCATACCTCAAGAGGAGCCCCACCATGTAGTCTTTGTTTTTGTGCTTTTTCCCCAAACAGTGCCGTGAGCTGCTTGGGAAGAGGGGTCTGCATCTTTGTCACCCCCATCTGAGCCACATTCTTTATACCACTGGGTGGCCATGTCACAGGGCCCCAGGGCCTGGGGACAGGGACAAGGGCTGCTGGCCGCCTACCTTGGAATGTCAGGATCTGGTTGAACATCAGGTTCCGGGCCTGGTAGATGTAGCAGAAGAGCTGGTAGTAGTGGGGCTCTGTACAGGGGAGCCACATTATCACCTCCTGCCAGCATGCCCCGAGGCTGCTCTCTGGCTCTCCCACCTTCACCCCTCCCCACTGTGCTGGCCTCAGGTGCTGGCCTCTGGAGCCACCCAAGCAGACTCCCAATTCAGTGCTCACTGTTGAAGATGCAGTAGATGAAGGGCATGTTGGGGGGCCGGGTGTCCTCTGGGATACGCCTCCAGAAGCCCAGCCACGACTTGTCTTCCTCTTCCTTCTTAGCATGCTGTTTCAAATCCATAGCCTGTGCCCAGGACAGTCTCCCCTGAGGCTCTTGGGTGCTTCTCCTAGCCCAGGCCCAGGCCCCCACCTCTACCCTCTGAAGCCTGAGGAGTGGGGGCCCAGTCCTCCCTGCCCCCACCCAGGTCAGGCCCTGGCTCTCCTGGAGGTGGGGTTGCTGGCAGGCAGCAGGCTGAGGCTTTACCAAAGACCCCTCCAGGAGGAATATGGGTGCAACGCCCTTGTCTTTGTCGGGGGCCAGCCTGCGATGCCAGCAGCGGCGGCGGAACCGGCTGTGGGGCTGAGGGTTCAGGTGGAACTTGGAGCGGAAGGTGCCATACTCCCAGCCCTCTTCTTCCCCCTTGGCCAGTTCGTGCTGTGGGGAGGAAAGCAGACTCATGCCCCCGCCATGGCCCAAGGTGACCCCTGCCCTGCCATCCTGGCCAGGGCCCCTACCCATGGGCCCCTCACCTGCTGCAGGAAGGAGAGGGTCTCCTGCTCGAGGCTCAGCTCCCTGGGGTTCCGGAAGCGCACACGCACCCAGCGCCGGCGGCGGCATGAGTGGTAGGTCTTCTCCACCGAGTTCCAGACCTGGGGCAGGCCGGAGGGCGGGATCCCCACTCCATACTCCCAGCCTGTGGGGGCAGCACCATGGCCTCTGGGTCCCCAGGTGCCGGCAAGCTGGGTGGCTGGGACAGGCCTGAGGGGCCTAGAGGGGCAAGCTCAAGGGTCTCTCTGGCCCTGAGGCATGGGAAGGAGGGTGTGGCCACACTGTGTCACCTGGGTGGCTTGGGCCCAACTGCCCATCTTACAAATGAGGAAGGTGGGGCTCAAAGACATCCTGTGACATGCACAAGGCCACACAGCCTGTAAGCAGCAAAGCTTGGGTCTTGAGCCCAGGCCTTCAGGCTTCCAGCCCGTTGCTCCTAACCTGGAGCTACCTTGGGTGAATTCAGTCTCCACAACCAAGCCTTGCGCTGGGCCAGGCCTGGGGAGGCCCTTGGGAGCTGCGCTGTCTCAAAACTGAGGCCGTGTGTATGGAAAAGGTAGAGACCCAGCTCTCTGGAAGCTGGAGGACCCCCAGGAACTCAGGCCCATCCCACCAAGAGCTTGGCTGTTCCAAGGCTGTTGGAAGCGTCCGACACTCCTGCCTGCTCAGGACAGGCCCTGGCAGCTGCAGGGAGCTTGAGGCCCCAGGCGCTCCCACTCCAGCCCTTGAGCCTGACCAGAGAACTGACCCTCATTATCCACTGCGCGGTTCAGCTCCACAGCCCAGTTCTTCTTAAAGTGCCAGCCTTGGGGGCACTTCACGTTCTCCCGGGCCTCCATGGGCTGTCCGTTCTGTGGGTGAACATCGAAGACGAGCCGAGGGGTGCTGTGAGCTGGAAGGAGGCCACCTCCACTCCCTCTTCCCACACGCCTGTGCGTGTGCCTGCTGTGGCCACAGCGGCCTCCCGCCCCTGGTTTGCCACCCGAGTAAGCACTTAATATGCTTTAAGGACTTGCCCTTCTGCAACGTAAACTGCTCTCTCTGTGTTGAAAAGCGAAGACTAGCATGTGTTAGAGGTAAGTTAGACCTGTGTTGTCCAACACAGTAGCCACCAGCTACCTGGGGCTTCTCAAAATTTTAAATTAATTAAAATAAGACAAAATTCAAATTTCAATTCCTCAATCTCACTAGTGCCACATTGCAAGCACTAAATAGCCACACGTGGACAGAGCAGATATAGAACATTTCCGTCACCACAGAAAGTTCTGTTGGACAGGGGTGGGTTAGACTAGCCTCAGATTCCCTCCTTCAGGGTTAGCACTGCCCTTGAAAGAGGCCTGGAAAGGAATCACTGCCTCCCTCTGTTGTTTCTTACGGTCTTATTTAAGGTATCTCTGGCCTGCCATCTTGGGATACAGCCCTCACCCCGCACAGGGCTGGAGCACTCACCCAGTGTCCCCTGGAATGTGTAGGGAGTGGGGCTCAGACTGCAGCTCTTTCCATGGGGACACCCCAACTTCCAAGCCTCCGCACTTGGTTGCCTAGCCTGCCCCCTAATCCCCTAGGGCGACTTCGGCCCTGCTCACCGTGTCTGTGTTCGGGATGGCAGCAGGCACCCAGGCACCTCTGGCGTCGCGGTCCTGGTTCTCATACACCTCCTCCAACACCTGGCTCTTGTTGATGTCTATGTCCAGGAGGAGTCTAGGGGCAGGAAGACCCCACGTTCCCAGCACATCTCCCTGAACTTACAGGCCCCAGGGGTGTCCTCTGCCGGTCAAGCACTCCCCTACATGGCATCCCTCCCCACCTTGCCCTGGGTAAGGCAGGGCCAGGAGGTCTGGCATCCAGGGCAGGGTGGCAGGCAGGCCCTTGTGCACCTCGGCCCACTGGAACCAGGCTCCATGGCTCTGTGCCCACCTCACTGGGCTACTGCTGATTGGCCCTCCCAGGTGACAGGAAGTGTCAGCTTCGGTAGGGCATGCCAACGGGCACACAGGCTCAGGGCCTGTACCCTCCAGCCTTACCTCCTCTGAGGCTCCACTCTCCAGTTGTCCCACCAGTGCCACCCTGGGGGTGGCTGGAAATCCGTCTTGGGGAGGGCCTTGTTCCCCATGACATCCGAGAAGTTGGGGCAGCGGTACAGCCCCTGCATCCCCCACTGGTCTTTGTACTTGGCCTGATTCTCGTACTGGGGGAGGGAGAGTCTTCAGTGCCTGCCACGTCCTCCATCACATTGTGCTGGGGACACTGGGCCCCACCGTGGGCTCCCCACTCTGGCCTGCCCATACATCCTAAAAATCTGATAGCCAGGCAAGAAAGGGCCACATCCCCGCTGCACAGGGGAGCAGACTGAGGCTGAGAGGTCAACCCTGCACTCAGCTGGCAGAGTGGGGTGGATGCCTGAGTCAGAACCCGGTGCCTTGATGCGACCTGCCTACTCGCTCGTCACTGCAGACCTGGGGGAACCCGGTCCTGCTGTACCTCTGCTGCCTCTGTGCCTTCTCTTCCGTATTCCCCTGCTGGGCACGCAGCCCTGCTTCCTGCACCTCTCCCCACACCCCTCTCCAGCTCTGCGTCTCCAGGCTGGTTAGACATATTGTATATCCATTCACTCATGCAACTTAGAACTGTGAAAATATGTTTTAATTCAGTAAATTAAAAAGCCTGACACTCAAACTTTATTTCACCTCTGCCATCAGAGTCGCCTCCTGAGCCATGTCCTCCCCGGGGAGCAAAGGTCATCACCCCCTCCCTGATTCTAGAGCAGCCTCTGGGCAGCTACTCACTCACTCCCTGGGTTTATGGTTCTGTGGGCAGATGCCCCATATCCTGCTCCTCTGACCATTCCAGGCCTCCCCTTCCCAGGACCACCAGCCTGGCCGGCCATGTCCCAGGCTGCCATGTGACAGATGAAGCCCCCTACAGTGCGGAGCCTGGCTCACCTCACATGCTGTGGACTAACTGGTAGGAAGGTCCCAATGAACCTCCATCAGGGAGAGAGTGACCAGGCCCTGGAGGGTCACTCAGTGTCCCCTTGTCACCAAATGCCTATGGCTCGGCAGCACGGAACCCTGAGCTGGCAGCATCCGAGATTGCCTTGGTCTCTGCCACCTCTATCAGACCACTCTCAAGACCCTCAGACTTGGTCAGTAACGTTTTTCTCCATCTGCAGTGGGTTACCGAAGCTTCGCCCTCCCTTCCCACACGAAACGCCCTGCTGGGAAGCCATCTCTGCCCTATGAGGCCATCTACCCCCCGCTCCAGTGCTCCTGCCTGGACCCTGGGCACCGCTCACCGTCTCTGCATACACCACCATGTCGCCCTGGCGGAGCAGCTGCAGATCCTTGCTGTCTGTGACATTGCCGAGCCACATGCAGACCCGGAGGTGGGCTGGGAGCGTATTCTTCTGTCCTTCACCCTCGGGGTACTGAGCCAGAGATGGGTCAATGCCACGGGGTGCCAGCCCCCTGGGTGCAGGGAAGGGAGGGGGCACACACAGCCAGAACGGGTCACCCCTGCCCCTTCCCTCTGAGCCCTGGGAGCAGGGCCCTCACACTGAGCTGGGTGCTGGAGCTGCAAGTGAATGATATGGAACTCTGCCTTCCAGAGCAGGGAGGGCTACGCCTGTGAGCCACGTGATGCACAGAGGTGGGAGGGACAGGGAGATGGGCGACGCTGCCTAGGGAGCCTGGGAAGGCACCACAGAGGAGCCGTGATAATGCGGACATCAATAATGGTACTAGCATTCATTTATTGCTAAGTACGCCTCGATCCTCACACCCCGTGAGGCCGGCATCGTAATCACCAGGCCGATTCTACAGAGGAGCACACTGAGGCCTGGGCATGGTCAGGAGTTGGGCCAGGGCCACACAAGCCAGTGAGCGGCAGAGCCAGGATGCAAGTCTCAGTGGTTCTTGCGGGATAAGAAGGACTCAGATGGGCATGGGAGGAACCTTGCACATTGGTGGGAAGGGCACGGGCCAGGTACGACTGGGGCCGGGGAGCCAGAGTGGCCCGGCTGTTCAGACTGTGGGCCAGAGGGAGTTACAAGGCAGGTACGAGGTGTCTGGGGGCCAGGCCAGGGAGGCTGCACCTTCTCCAGGAGGCAATGGGGAGCTGGGGAGAGTCTCCAGGGAGGGAGGGAGCAGCCCCCCACTGCCCGGGAGGACTGGAAGCAGGGAGGCTGTGGTCAGGGCCGGGTTGGTGTTCAGGGTGTTCAGTCTTATCTATAGCTTGATCTGATAGGATGGGCTGCTGCCCAAACCTTACAGGTGTTAAAGATTTTGGGGGTCACCCAATCATGGTCCAAGGAAGAGATGACAGAGGCTGGACCAAGTGGTGGCCATGCAGATGACAGAAGAGACAGATTTGAGGAACATTTATGAGGAACATGGACTCGGTGTCAGCCCACACGCTGACAGCCACAGGCTCCCTGCCTTCCTCTGGGGACTGTTTAAACCCCATTCAAGCTGGTAAAGGGCCAGAGAGAGAGGAAGTGGACCATGCCCTGGGAGAGGCCCCATGGGGACTGTCCTGCAAGTTCAGGGGCTCCCCCGGGAGTGTTTCTGGGCACTGTCCACCCCCACCCTGTGAGGACCTCCTGCTCCCCACCTGTAGGAGGAGTGTCTGTATTTTCCCACAGAACCTGCCGGAGTACAGGGGCCCTGCCTGGGAGAACAGGACGGAGTGGGCAGGCACCCGTGCGTAGGCCACTCGCTGCTCCTTGGCCATCAGCCAGATCATCACATCTGGGAGGCTGATCTGGGGCTGTCGGGGCAGGAGGACATCAGGCCCTATGTGGCCAGCTCCCAGCCCTGCTCCCACCCGGCCAGTGTGTCCAGTGCCCACCTCAGGGAGCACAGCGTTGAGGTGGTACAGCCAGCCCTCCACGGTGGCCACCATGTCCCTGGGTTTGGCATGCTTGGCCTTTTGGGCCAGTTCCTGCAAAAGGAGACTGCGGAGCTGCCACCTCTTCCTATCCAGGTTGGTGGCTGTGGGCTGATCAGTCATGCAGGGCAGAGGACGCCTGTGGCCAGGACAGGGTAGCAGGTGCTGGACCTCTCTACTGCCTCCCAATGTCACCATCTCTGGCCCTTGCTGGCCTCAGGATCCTGCCCCATTCATGGCTGACCTGGCCTGGGAGCCCTTCCCACCCCTCCTCAGGAAGCCTGCTCACTGCGTCTCTGGCCCCGGGTCCTCCTCAGCCCTCTCCCATCCTCCCAGCCCTGCAATGCACCAGGCCTGTGCCCAAGGACCTCCTGTGCTGTGAGACAGGGTCGGGCTTGGAGCAGCTCTGCAGTGAGTCTTCCATAACAGGCAGATGCCCGAGGAGGGCATTTTGGATAGAATCAGCCAGGGGTGGGGGGAAAACGTGCAGAGATGGGTCTGTGCAGGCTTGTCTGGAGAAAGGGGAGAGACTGGATAGCTTGGTAGGAGCCTCAGGCACGGGTGTGGGACAGCAGGGACTATGCTGACGGGGAGGTCAAGGCCGTTTTCCGGAGGAGCCCGAATGGAAGGGGAGCAGTGACTCTTGTTTATCTGACTCCCTGGCTGCAAACTGGGGAGAGATCTGAGCAGCACTCCTACTTCCTCAGGAGGTGGTCGTCGAGGGTGTTCTGTAGGCTACTGCTCTGAGCCACCACCCCCCTTCATAAGCCTGACCTAGCGCAGCCAAGGCCGGCCCGCCCAGGGTGCCCCAGTCCTACTTGCAGTCCTCTACCAGCTCCCGCAGCAGTTTCTCCCACTGGCGGAGCAGCGCTGGGTCCTTCAGATTCCGCATGGATTTCAGGGTGTCCAGATTGGCTTTCTGCCCGACAAGAGAGAAACAGCGAGAGAGCTGGCCTCAGAGTGGAACTCATCCGGAACAGGCCACAGAGCTGACTGGCCCAGGATGTTTTCAAGGACCTTGGGACCTTTGGGGGGCAACCTGGTGATGTCAGTCCAAGGTTGTCACATGCCCTTGCAAGGCTAGGACCAACCCCCCCTGCCACCCTTCCCACTACCCAACAGAAAAAATGAGTGGTAAAGAGGAGCCAGGATGGGGTGGGACTGGGAAGCAGTGCAGCGTCCTGACCCCCCGAGTAGGTGTGAGAAAGTCATGTCTGAGGTGGAGGCACCAGGGGGCTCCCTGGAGACCCACCCTCCTTGCCTGGCACCCAAGACCCTTTATGATTGGATCCCTTCTAGCTTCTCTGGCCTTATCTTCATGTCACCTCCATGCCTTCCCTCCTACCCCCTGAACTTCAAAAATTGGCACATTGCCATGGCTTTGTGTATTATTCCCTTCTACCCGCCCCCAACAAACTCCTATGTATTCTTCAAAACCCTGCTGAAATGTCACCTCCTTTGCAAACACCACCGGCTATCCTCTCTTCTTCTCCCCTCCCGCACCCCCAATCCTTCTGACCCTATAGCTCCGGGTACCTGTATTCCCACTGCAGCCCTAGTTGCACTGCACAGTAACTGTCTGCACGTGCGACTTCCCCAGCTGGTGAGGACGGGGCTGTGTTTATTCATCTCTGTGCCTCAGTGCCTAGCCCTGCGTCTGGCACATGCGTCTCAGCGGGGTGGAACCGTGAGTGAGCTATGTGACTGGCTTCCTGTGACTGTGATGCAGTTTCCTAAGTCTCCCCCCACGATCTGAATCCTGCCCTGCGTCTGCTCCCACGCCACTCACCAGGCGGTCCCGAGTGAAGTGGAGGAGGTTGAGGCAGTTCACTCGGAAGCTGACGTCCTCCCAGCTGGAGGTCACAGCCACGACAGGCTTGGTGTTGTACCAGGGCACATAATGGTAGATGTTCCCTGAGACACAGAGATACATGGGGTAGGGGCAACCGAGGGACCCTGGGAGGTGTCCTCTCCCTGTGTCCCCTCAGAGGGCTTCCCCTGGGCCATTTCACTCCCAAAGACGCGCTCTGCCCACAGTGCTAACTGGAGCCCTCCAGACAGAGGCCGGGCCGGGGCCAATTGAGAACGTGTGCGCTTTGGCACGCACAGTGGGCTCCTGTGGAGCACTCAGTGTGCGCAGCGTGTCATGTCACATGGCCTGTCAGAGTCCCCAGTTTACAGTGGGAAGGTCCAGGCTAGCCAAGGGAAGCGGTGTGCCCGAGGTGGCACATCCCTCTGGTGGTCACATTCTGACCCTCAGGTGAGATGCCAAGGCAAGTGGCATGCCCCAAGGTAGGCCTGGGGTCCTGGTATGGCAGACTGGGTTCCCGGGCGACGTTCCTTATTGAAACAAGGGGAAGCTAGCTGAGACACAATGGATTCTTTTTCTCAACTGCACTGCTGAGTTGGCCTCAAAGGAAGAAATCCACAGAAATAAAAAAATTAAAAAGACAGAAAGTCTGTGAGGCAAGAGAAACAAAGCTGACTTTTGTCCTCAGACATTCTGGCAAGTTCTTGGAGAACTTGCGTTCCTCTTGGCAACTGCAGGGGCGCTGGGGGCAGGAAGGAAAGCCCAGGGCTGCCCACGGTGGGCAGTCTACAGAAGGTCCCGTGTGTTACGGGTTGAACTGTGTCCTTCTCTCATGAAGAAGTGTTCAATCTGAAACCCCAGTACCTCAGAATGTGACCTTGCTGAGAGATGGGGTCTTTGCAGATGTAATTAGTTAAGATGAAGTCATACTGGAGTAGGGAGGGCCCTTAATTCAATATGACCGGTGGCCTTATAAGAAGGAAGACAGAGATGACAGCCACGTGAAGACACAGAGACACAGGGAGAACCCCACGTGAAGACAGAGGCAGAGACTGGAGTGACACGTACACAAGATAAGGAACACCAAGGATTGCCAGCAACCACCACAAGCTGGGAGGGAGGCGCGGAACAGATTCTCCCTTGGAGATCTCAGAAGGAATCAACGCTGACACCCTGATTTCTAACTGCTATCCCCAGACCTGTGAGAGAATCGGTTCTGTTGTTCAAAACCACCCAGTCTGTGGTACTTTGCTGTGGCAGCCCTAGGAAGCTAACACACCATGCGAAGCTGGCACTCTGAAACCCAAAGCCTCGGGGCCGGAGTGAACGAGCAATAAGCCGTCATTCAGAAGGAAACAGTGAGGAAGCTTGCTTCTCTCCAGTGTGGCCCTGGGTGGCGGGGAAGAAAAATTTCCCCCAAATTTGTAACAAGTGGGGCTTCACACAGGTTGGCATTCTGAATTCATGCTATCTGTACAGTCTGAAGAATATCAAACAAAAAATTTAGGGTAAAGTTGTCCCTAAGCCAGGCATGGGAGCTCACATCTGTAATCCCAGCACTTTGGGAGGCCAAGGCAGGAGGGTCACTTGAGGCCCAGAGTTCAAGACCAGCCCGGGCAAAGAGCAAGACCCCATCTCTACAAAAACAAAAACAAAAACAAAAACAAAATTAGCTGGGCCTGGTGGCCCGCACCTGTAGTCCTAGCTACTCTGGAGGCTGAGGCGGGAGGATCACTTGAGCCCAGGAGTTTGAGGTTATGGTGAGCTGTGATGGGACCACTGCACTCCAGCCTGGGCAACGGAATAAGATTCTGTCTCAAAAAAAAAAAAACTGGTCTCTGCTTGGCAGTGCCCCAGGTAACTGGAGGAAGCAAAGGCAAATCCTCTCTGGAGAATGCAACTTCAGCTAGAACCAATGACACAAGCTCCCTAACCTGGCACTTCCACACCCCATGGAAAGTCACACACAACATTATCAAGAGACATGTAGAAAAATGTTCAAAGCAGCTCCAATCATAATAGCCAAAAATTGGAAACAGCCAAAATATCTCTTATTAGCAGAAGGGATAAATAAATTACGATACATTCATATAGTGGAATGTCCTCACAGCAATGAGAGTAAATGAGCTACAACTATACCCAACGTCATCTAGATTTGTGAACACATTTCACGAATAAAATGATGAGCAAAAGAAGCCAGATACAAAAGAATACATACTATATTATTTCTTTTATATAAAGTTTAAATACACAGAAAAAACAAAATGGAGGTGAGGAGAGCGGTTGCCTCTGGGGCCTCTGCGCTGTGGCCGCTCTACTCCATGAGCTGAGCGCCATCACATGGGTACATGTTGGCCTCATGATTCATTGAGCTTGATGCTTTGGTTCATGTACTTTTCCATAGATATATTATACTTGCATCAAAAGTTTACTTAAGAAATTAAAAAATAGTGTGGACAAAAAATATATGTAAAATACAGTGTGTGTCAAATGGTGGAAAATGCTATGGAGAAGAATAAATGGGGAAGGGGGAAAGGGAGCTGCCAAGCAATTTTAAGTAGAATGGTCACCTAAGGCCTTTCCGCAAAGATCATCTAGAAGAAATTATCCAGGATGCAGCCCAGTGGGATGGCAAGATAAAAATATGGAACAGAGATTTTTAAATACAAAGGACAGAATGAGAAGGTCCTCAGAGGATAGAGTGAGTTTCAAAAAGAGATATAAGAGAGAAGAGGAAGTCATTTTCAGGGAGAAAATATCATTCAATTTTCCAGAATTGTTGGAACACACCAGTTTCAGACGCTGGCACTGAGTGAATCATTAGAATGATAAATAAACAGAGATCCGTGACTGGGGTTCTCAGTATGAGCATAGGATACAAGATGGCAATTTTCCTCTTCTGCTCTTGGATGGCTTACAAAAGCAACAAGGAGAATGAAAATAACTCCATTTTCATCAAAACAAGGAGACAGATAGAATCTGCAGACCCAAAATACACATAAGAACTGCCAAGAGCAACTGTGATCATCACAGAAGCCCTGAAGGGTAAAGTGCAGCAGAAGCCACCTGGGGGAAAGTGAACAGCAAGACAGATAGCGGCAAGCACAGCTTGATGGCAGCAGATAGCAGAAAATGCCAGCAAAAACACACTCCCTGAAGGAGCTGGGAAACAGATCAGGAAATGTGAACCCACAGAACTCAGAAAACAAGTAAAAGAAAAAACAAAAACATCAGAGAAAGGAAGACAATGGAAGAAGCCCACAGGAGATTAGTCCCTGCAGACAATGAATGAGGGGCATAGAAATAAGAAAAGTGACCAAAATGAAATGGAAAAAGTCAAAAAAGGATCAGAGAGACAGACATAGAGAAAACCAGGGAGAACCATTAAACCTGCCCCTGAAGTAGAAAATTAAACAATGGGACAGAATGAGTATTTTAACATAGGACTATGAAAACTCACAGGGGGAAAGGATAGGCTTTGCCACCCTGGGTAAAGTGCAGTGGCCAGATCATAGCTCACTGCAACCTCAAACTCTGGGGCTTAAGCAATCCTCCTGCCTCAGCCTCCCGAGTAGCTGGGACTACAGGTGCACATTATCATACCCGGCTAATTTTTCTATTTATTTTTAGTAGAGATGAGGATCTCACTCTTGTTCAGGCTGGTCTCAAACTCCTGGCCTCGAGCGATCCTCCTGCCTCAGCCTCCCGAGTAGCTGGGACTACAGGTGCACATTATCATACCCGGCTAATTTTTCTATTTATTTTTAGTAGAGATGAGGATCTCACTCTTGCTCAGGCTGGTCTCCAACTCCCAACCTCAAGTGATCCTCCCACCTCAGCCTCCCAGAGTGCTAAGATTATAGGCATGAGCCACCATGCCTGGCCAAACATTGGTGAGGATATGGAGAAACTGGACTCATCTTAAGTTTCTGGGAGAATGTGCAGTCACCATAGAAAAGTTTGGTAGTTTCTTAAAAAACCATTCCACTTCTAAGTATCTACCCAAGAGAAATGAAATCAGATGTCCACACAAAGACTAGTACACAATTGTTCATAGCAACTTTCTTCATAATAGCCAGGAAGCAGGAACAATGTCCATCAGCTGATGAATGGATTAAGAAATGATGACCGGTACATCCATATGATGGAACACTATTTGGCAACAAAAAGGAATGACGTCCTGATACATGCTCCATGGATAATCCTTAAAAACATTATGCCAGGTAAAAGAAGCTAGATGCAAAAGACCACATATTGTATAATTTCATTTACATGAAACATCCAGGAAAACTATATAGAGACAGGAGTAGATTAGTAGCTGTGTGGACCTGGGGATGGAAACAAGGGCGTGACTACAAATAGAAATGAAGAATCTCTTGGGGTGATGGAAATGTTCTAAAATTGAGCATGAGGATGGTTGCTCGATGCTGTAAATTTACTAAAAATCATTGAATTGTACAAAACAAGTGAATTTTATGGTATGTAAATTACACCACTAAATAAATTACTAACAAAATAAAAGAAGATTTTACTCATAAACATAGATGTAAAAATTCTAAACAAAATACTGGCAAACTAATTCCAGAATGTATAAAGATGTAATGTACATGTAATTACACCATTATAATTGCATTGTATGTTATATAATAAAATATAATTATATTGTTTATGTGAAGTGGTATAATAGTAACTCAAGGTAGACTCTAATAGGTTAAAGATAAATATTGTAATCTCTTGAGCAACCACTAAAAATAATCTGAAGGTATATAGCCAGTAAGTCAACAGAGGAGATAGAATACGATACTAAAAACAAAACAAAACAAACAAAAAACACTTGATTAAAACAAAAGAACACAGGAAAATTCCAGGGGGCTTTTTTGTAGAAATTGTCAAGCTAATGCTAACATTTATACGAAACAGAAAAGAACCAGAATAGCCAAAATTATTTTGTAAAAGAACAACAAAGTTGGAGGACATACACTACCTGACTGCAAAACTTGTATTAGAGATACAGTAATCAACACAGTGTGATAGTGGCATAAGGATACACAAATGGATCAATGGAACAGACATTCTAGAAAGAGACCACAATACACAATTAATTGCTTTTTAACAAAGGGGCCAAAGTAATTCAATGTGGGAATATGAATAGTTTTTTCAGCAAATGGTGAATTAGATATCTGTATAGAAAAAAAGAATCTCAACCCCTCCCTCACACCATATGCAAGGATCAAATCAAGGGCCTGGCACTCAGTGGCTCATGCCTATAATCCCAGCACTTTGGGAGGCCAAGGTGGGAGGATCGCTTGAGACCAGGAGTTTGAGACCAGCCTGGGCAACATCATAAGACCCTGTCTCTACCGAAAACAAAAAAATTAGCTGGTCTGGTGGCACATGCCTACAGTCCTAGCTACTCAGGAGGCTGACGCAGGAGGATCACTTGAGCCCAAGAGTTTGAGGTTGCAATGAGCTATGAGGATGCCACTGAACTCTAGCCCAGGCAACAGAGTGAGACCCTGTCTCAAAAAAAGAAGAAGAAAAAGAAAGTTATGTGAATGGCCAAAAAGCACATGAAAAGATACTCAGTGGCCGGGCACGGTAGCTCAC
>NW_012141747.1:5900165-5913511 GCF_000956105.1 Propithecus coquereli
GTACTAGCTAATCGGGAGGCTGAGGCGGGAAGATCACTTCAACCCAGGAGTTCGAGGTTACAGTGAGCTATGATTGCGCCACTGCACTCCAGCCTCCACAACACAGCAAGACCATGTCTCAAATAAATAAATAATAAAATAAAAAAACAAATAAATACAGATACTCAGCACCATTAATTATTAGAGAAATACAAGTTAGAAATTACAATTAGGTACAATTTCACACCTACTAGAAGGACTCAAATGAAAAAGATTGGCAATACCAAAAGTTGGTAAGGGTGTGGAGCAACATTGTGTGGGGGTCTGAAATAGTACAACCACTTTGGAAAATCCAACTTTCATCCCCTCGCTATTTACCCAAGGGAAATGCAAGCATTTTCACAAAAAAGACCTTTACAAGAATATTCATAGCAGCTTTATTCATAGTACTCCAAAACTTGAATCAATCCAAATATCCACAAACAGGTGAATGGATAAATAAATTGTCATATTTATATAATGGAATACTAACAGAAATAAAAAGGAATGAAGTACTGCAACAACACGAATGACTCTCTAAAACACTATGCTGAGCAAAATAAGCTACAGAAAAAGTAAGAGTGCCATAGTATGATATCATTTATGTGAAGTTATAGAAGAAACAAATCAAATCTATGGTGGACAAATCACAGTGATTGCCCCCCAGGGGTTGGGTAGATTTACTGAAAAGAAGCACATGGCAGCTTTCCGAGGTAATGAAAATCTCTACCCATGGTGGGTACACAGTTACATCTGTCAAAACTCATTGAACTACACACTTTAAATCTGTGCATTTTATTATTTGTAAACAACACTTCAAAAAAAAAAAAAGAGTCACCATTAAAAGAATGAAAAGCCAAGCCACAAACTTGGAGAAAATATTTACAACACACACATCTGGCAAAAGATTGTTCCCCAGGAAAAAAAAAAAGAAAGTACAAATCAATAAGAAAAATATAGCCAAATGGAATAATAGATAAAAAAATATGAATACATTTTTTTACAGATAAGGAAAAACAAATGTCTTATACATATGAACAGGTGCTCAATTCTCATTTATAATCAGGAAAATGAAAATTAAGGCCATATAAGATACCATTTCACATCCACCAGATTGGTAAAAATTAAAAGACTGGGCAACATCAAGTTCTAGTGAGACTGCAGAGTTACAGGAATTCTCATACCATGCTGATGAGAGTGTAATTTGGTATAATCACTTTTGCTTTGAGTTTCTCTTCCACTCCTAGGTATATAATTTAGAGGAAGTCTTGCACTTGTGACCAAGAGACATGTACAAGAATGTTAACAACAAAATTATACCAGCAAAAAAAAGATATAACCTACATGTCTACATATACCACATAATTGGTGGTGTAATCATATAGTGGGATATACACAGAAATGAAAAGGAACTGCAGCTACACATACCCATATAAAAAAATTTAATGTTGAGCAAAAGATATAAGACAGATAAATACAGACTGAAAGAATATATTTATATAAAATAAACAGTATGCTGTTTAGGATTTTCTACATAGGTCAAGAATTAAGAAGAAAAGCAAGCAGATAATGAACACAAGAGTCAGGATCATGGTTATTTTTTTGGGTGAATGGATCTGCAAAGAACAAACAGGGACCTTCTAAGATGCTGACAATTTTCCATATTTTAAGCTGGGTGGTGAGTTCATGGGTACTCATTTTATTCTTCTCCTTTAAACTGTACATATACATTTCATACACCTTTTGTGTATATATTCTATAATATAAAAAACAAGTAGAACATTGTGCTAAGTAAGTGACATAAGCCAATCACAAAGGATCACCTATTGTATGATTCCATGCATACGAAATGTCCAGACTAGGAAAATCTATAGACACAGAGAGTAGACTGGTGGCTGTATAGGGCTGGGGAGGTGGGAGAGAAATGGGGAGTGACCACTAATGGGTATGTTGTTTCTTTTTGGGGTGAGGATAATGTTCTAAAATTGATTGTGGTGATATATAACTCTCTGAATATACAAAAAACTATTGAATTGTACACTTTATATGAGTGACTTGTATGGTATGTGAATTATATCTCAATAAAGCTTTTATTAAAAAAAGCAGGTAGAGAAGTGGGATGCACAGAAAGGCTCTGAATGGGTGACAAGATGGAGAAGCTGACCAAGATGACAGTGAGACAGTATTACTCTGTAGCAGTAGTTCTCAAACTTTAGCACACACCCAAATTACCTGGAGGGCTTGTTAAAACACGTATTGTGGGGCCTCATCCCCATATTATCTGATTCTGTGGGTTTTGGGTAGAGTCAAGAATATGTACTTTTTCCTTTTTATTTGTATAAATGTAAGGGGTACCGTGCAGTTTTGTCACATGGATATATTGCTTAGTGGTGAAGTCTGGCTTTTAGCATAACCATCACCTCAATAGTACACATTGTACCCATTAAGTAATTTCTCATTCCTCACCTCCCACCCTTCTGAGTCTCCAATGACTATTAAGAATCTGCATTTCTAACAAGTTCCTGGGTAATGTTGAAGCTGCTGGCACAGGGACTTCACTTTGAGAACTGCTACTCTATGGTGTCCAATAAATACACATTAGATGAGTGGATTAATGGATGGATGGGTGGTTGGCTGGATGTTTGGGTCAGTGAGAGCTGAATGGTTGGATGGCTAAAGGGTGGATGGATGGATGAACTGGTGGCTAAAGATTGGATGGATAGAGTTCAGAGTAGCAGGGCAGAAGGCAGGGTTGGGGAAGGTGTAATGTGGAAAGTAGCATAAAGAAGGAGTTGAAGTCAAGACCTAGTTTCTACTGGGTTCACCACCTACTAGCTACGCAATATTTGGCAAGGAACTTCGCCTTCCTGAACCTCATTTTTTCTCATGTGTGAGGTGTGGGTCAATAATGCCTATGAATCTTCCATGAGCTAATACCCTTGGAAAAGCCTAGCACAGAGCCTGGCATACAGTGGCTGCTCTCTACTCTTCGCTTAAATCTGATTATTACCGTCGTATATTACTGGGCTGTACTGTGTAGTTGAGACTAGAGGCTTGTAATTCAGGTCCAGCTTGTTTCCATAGTGGCCAATGCTGACCTCGAACTGGATCAGGTCGTTGAAGTTGGGCATCATGGTACAGGAGAGGAAGATGACACACAGTCCATACTTTTGGCGGTTCTGGTGCTTCTAAAATGATACCCACCCCCCATCCCCAGTACATGAGCCAAGGGATGAACAAGGCTATACAGACAGGCAGGGAAGCAAGGATGAGGTGCCATGTGTCTTTCAAAAAAGCCATCTTTGCTTCTCTTCAGGGTGAGCTAGACCATAATTGAAACCCCCCTCACCACGTGGCCCATTTTACTCAGCCAGCTTTTGTTCCCTCCCTTTCTGAAATCAGACAGGTGGGGGGAGTCTCCCTAGGCAGGATAGGCTCTGAGTTGGGCCACCCCATCCTCATTTCAAATAGAGGTCCCTCTCCCTTTTTGCCTAAACTCCCTCCCTCAGAAGAGACATGGTGAGCAGGGGTGTAACAGCTGAGATTAAACACACACACACACACACACACTCACATCTGCTATTCATGGCTCTTCTCAAGCTCCCCTCCTCCTTCTGGAAAAGGTGAATCTTTCCATTTCCTGCCCCAGCTGCCTACTATCCTCCCAACTTCATCTGTTCCCAGCATGCCTCCCATGTGCTCAGGCCCTCTATCCATCACATCAGCCCCTCTCGTTTCTGTTGCCAACCTCCAGGCTATTCTTGCATTCCCCCAGTTTGTTGACTAGTTCAAGTCTCCCCATCTTAAAAAATAACTCTCTTCCTCCCATCTGAACCCCTATTTAGCTATCACCTAATCTCATCTCCTTCAACTTGTTAATAAATTAATTTATTTTTATTTTTTAGAGATGGGATTTTGCCATGTTGCCCAGGTTGGTCTCAAACTCCTGGGGTCAAACAATCCTCCCACCTCAGCCTCCTGAGCCTTGCTTTCTTCCACTTTTCAGCTAGGGGAGTCAGCCTTACTTCTTATGTCCTGTTGGCCTCTGGCTCTGACCATTCTATTTCCAAAGGGTCTCTGGAACCTGCCCTCTCCTCCCAATAAGGCTTTATCCCCATTTCTCTTGATTGAATGACCCCAACTTACTCCCCTCCAGTCTATTGTTAATACTGCCCCTCCTGCCCTTTCCTGCTTCAGTAGTCCTCCACTGGCTTTAGGAAGAAATCCAAATACCTTAGATCGTTTTATGAAGCCCCAAGAAACTAGTTTACTAATGGACATTATTTGTCTTTAACTAGATTAGATATTTCTTAAACTGAAATCTTATCTTGTCTTTACTGGATCCCCTGACCATCTGGGACTTGGCACAGCATGAAGTCCCCAGCAGAGGTTTAATGAATACGCAGGCAGATTGAACAAGCATTCTTAAAACCCAACAACTTGTGGCCACGGCCTCTAGCAGGGTTAGAAACTGGGGCCCACAGTAGATCTGGGGCAGGCAAAGGAGCTCTCTGTTTTTCCCTGGGTTACCTGTTTCCCATGGTTACCTCTATCATGGTCACTTCATGGGAGAGATCCTTAATCCTGGAGTCTTGTTGGGACTTGATTTGGGTGATTACCTCTAGGAAGACTCGGCCTCGATAAGCTAAACCATCCTTAACAGAGTCAGAAATACACTAGGGCAACAGGGAGGAAAAAGGAGAAAAAGGATGAGAGAGAAAGAGCAGGCAAATCTCCCGCGAAAGCCCCTGCGGCAAAGACAAGGTAGTCTGGTAACTGCTTGCCTGGGGCTAGCTCCAACCACAATCCCAGGGAAGAACTCCTGATAGCCCAGGCACCCCCATGCCGGGAAACCTCCAGGCCCTGAGCCGCGGCCTTAGCACCCACCACTCCTGTTCACGCACCGTACTTGACGGACAACTCCAACGGGCCTGCTCCCCACGATGCTCCAGGCTGGGCGGGGACTGCCATAACCACTGAGTTTGCGCCTCTCGTCTGACCAATCAGGGCATACCCTGCCTCCTTCGCAACAGTGATTGGTCTAAGGCGAGCGCACATGACCCGAGGAGGCCAATTAGAATGCTTCCCGGGCTTCCCTATTAGAGGCGGGTGACCAGGTTCCCAGCCGGGCTGTGGTAGGAGAGGATAAGGAGAGGGGGGACATCAGGAGTGGGAGAGTGAGATTCTCCTAACGGCATCCAGGCTCTGGTGCCTCCGGCTCCTCCTCACTCAGAATTCTTTTTTTGTTTAACTCATCCGGAGTCGGGTTTCTGGCATTTACCACCAGTCTTGAATAGCCTGTGTGCTTTCCCTCATTTACCTGTGCGGTGTCCTTTGTCTTGCATGTCCTTTACACAAGCTGAAAATCTTACCCAAGTTCTTATCTCAAAGCCCCTTCCTCGGTGAACGCCTAGAGCACTCCATCTGTTCCTTTCTCGTGCCCCAGGCTTCATTGCCTCTGCCAGAGTGCGATGGATGGAAACCAGGGCCGGGGCCTCCCGGGCATTTCCCAGGTCCCAGTGCTTTAAACGTGGTCAGTTTTACCTCTACTCTAACCTAGTTGACATGAGAAGCTTACAGAGCCTTCTTCCTGGATCCTGAAAGGGGCCTTTTTCCCCCCGTGGAGAGTCAGAAAGCTGGGGCCAAAGCAGGGTAGGAAGCCAGAGGACACTCCTGGAAGAAGAAAGGGTGAGAGGGAGCAGGGCACAGGTAGAAGAGGCGCGGGAGGGAGGGTCTAGGGCTTTGCTTGCCTCCTATCTCTTCTCCAGTGGACGAGATCTGGTTGATGAACAGGCTGGCAGTACCAATCTCATCCTGGCAATCCCTCCTGGAGCTGGGGAGAAACAGACTCTGCAAGCTGAGCCCTTGCCTGGGTCTCATTTCTTCCTTCCTTGTGTATGCTTCAGCCTCGGCCCAGTTGCTCACCAGTCCAAGACTCTGAACTTGATGTAGCTGGAGAGGCAGGGCATCTGTGAGGGGAAGGAGAGAGGAGCAGTGGGTGCACACTCAGATGGTCTGGTCCTCGTGGAGATTTTGAGAGCAATTGGGAAGTCCTGAGTCTGGGTCCAAGGCCCGGTTCACTTACTAATGAGCCATTTAATCACAGACAAGCTGGATTTAGCACAGAGCTTATGGAGCTTTGGCTTTAGGGTCCCCGACTTGCATGGGGCCTGGGACTTGTCATAGGATCATTTTTGTACTCTCCTTTTTAAATGCCCCCCCTAATTACATAACCTTCAAGATCCTTGAGACGTGGGTCTGCCCTGGCTGTGGATTCACACAGCCCTTCAAAGTCTGAATGCACGTTCACCAAACCATCTCCTGGAGAGGTAGCGGGCCTAGAATGTCTTCATCAAGTCCAGCAGTTAACTTTTTAAACTGCAGGACATCTATCTCCTCAAAGAGTAAATGATAATAGCTGCCATTCCAGGAGGATTTCTGTTGTCCCTTGCCTGTGCCGAACAAACTCCATAGACCAGCTGAGTGAATTCTCCCAACAGCCTCATGAACCATGTGCTATTAGTGTTCCCATTTTCACATGGGGAAATTGAGGCACAGAGAGATTTAGTCCCTGATATTCTCATGCTACAGGAAGGTGCTGAAGTCTCAGAGCTCCTGACCACTCTGCCATAACTCAGTGACGGCTGTGAATGTCCCTATATATAGACATGGAATGAAGCCCATGGAGGCAGAGGGACCTGCTCAAGGTCACATAGTAAGCAGTGGAGTCAGGATTTGAACCCAAGCTTTGGAGTCTTATCTCTACTCTGCAATATCCTTCCCTCAATTATTACAAAAAAAAGAAAAGAAAAAGAAAAGAAAAAGAAAAAAAGAAAAACTGAAAAAATGGGAAAAGAAAAAACCCATGTGTAAAACAGAGCTGCTGTGGTTGAGTCCAGAGTAAGACCCCAAATCCTCCAGCTGGGGCCTTTTCTCCTTATAGCAGTTCTTGGGACAGAATCTTCCAGTTTTCCACTTTTCTTGTCTATTCTTCCCCTGCCCTGATGGCTGGGGGGCCAAGGAGAAGTGAGGAAAGGGCTTTTCAGGTGGGCAGCTGGTTAATAAGAAAGAAGGAAATTGCCCAGGTTAAGGAAGGACAATGGGAGGGGAGAGATGGGCACGATAAGGCATCCAGGTCTTCTAAAGTTACGAATCCTCCGAATTCAGATTTATGGCTGAACCGTCTTTTCATCCACACTGCTAGGAATTCTCCTCCCCTTTCCCAGTTCCTTATCTGGTGTGCTGTCTCCCCTCCTGCCCTGGGACCCTCAGACTGGCCACTGGCACAGGCCCATGTTCAGCAGTGCCCTCAGCTCTGCTCTCTCCTGACCAGCTGGCCTCAGATGCTACCATTTGTGTGGCCCCTCTAAAATGTCTTCCTCCTTTAAGAGTCTGTAAGATCAGTGCATCTATAGTACTAGCTAATCGGGAGGCTGAGGCAGGAAGATCACTTCAACCCAGGAGTTCGAGGTTACAGTGAGCTATGATTGCGCCACTGCACTCCAGCCTGGGTGACAGAGTGAGGCTCTGTTTCTAAAAAAATTTTTTTAAAAAAGAGTCTATAAAATCATCCAAGGAGGGGGGGATTATGAGGAATGGTTGAAAATAATGACTCACCAGGAGGCAGACTGGGGAAGCTTCAAGAAGCAGCAAGGAGGGGGTTTAACACACTGACTGCCACGTGAGTTGTATTTAACTCAGGCTAGTTTTGACCCCGGGCCGCATGAAGCAAAACCCTGCAGTTGGTTCATGAAAACCTTACTTGTTAATGTTCTTATTGTTACAATTAATATTGACAATTTAATTCTAAAAATGTGGATTGTGTTGTATATAATTCAAGTACAGAAAACAATAAAAAATAACAAATTAGAAAGGATCATTTTGTTTTAATAGAACACTGTGGCCCCAGCAAAATTTTTTTTTTCCTAGTGTGGTAGTCAGTGTGTTAAAGGAGGGAAGAGGGAGCTCATTAGCTAATGTTCTATCTCAAGTAAAGTACAGGAAAGCTGAACACTTTTTGGGTAGCAAAATCAAAGTCACATAAAGTTCTATGCACTTGCACTTAGGAGAGAGCTCAAGTTCTCCCAGCACTGTTTGTCCTTATTTTACACACAGCTTTTAGAAGCCTGAAATAGAGTCAAAAGGCCAATAAGATCCACTAGAGCTTCAAGAGAACTGTTACCTACAAAAGCTGGTGACTAAGAAGGACTGAAACACTATAAAAATCGGACTACAGAACCCCACAAAGAAGAGCATCTTGGGGCCATTTAGTGTAAGGACAAATAGCCCAGCATTACGTATAGCCCGTATAAAAACTATGCTCCCATAGTGCCTCTAGGCCATCATCAAAGAGCTATAATTACATCATTCAGGGCACTTTGCATAGAAGATAAGAAAATGTATGATATGATTTAGAATGAGTCTTTAGAGTGATTTGTTTTGTTTTGGTTTTTTTTCTTTTTCTTTTTTTTAGTTGTCCAGCTAATTTCTTTCTATTTTTTTTAGTAGAGTCGGGGTCTCGCTCTTGCTCAGGCTGGGCTCGAACTCCTAAGCTCAAATGATCCTCCCATCTCTGCCTCCCAGAGTGCTAGGATTACAGGCGCGAGCCACCAAGCCCGGCTGTTTTGTTTTTTAATGTGTGTGAAAGAGCACATTTAAGTTCTCTGGAAACTTTATTATTGCTTAATACTGGATAAAGTTAAACATAAGCCTATCATACCATCGGTCATTCCACTGCTGCATATGTTCCCAAGAGAAATGAAAGCCTATGTCCACACTAAGATTGGATACAAATGCCTACACAACTTCGTTGTAATAGCCAAAACCTGGACACTATCTAAATGTCCATCAGCAAGGGATGGAGAAGCCAACTGTGGTGCATCCATGCAATGGAATAGCACCCGGCAATAAAAGGAATGAACTACTGATACACACAGCAACATGGATGAGTCTAAGAATAATTAGGCTGAGCGAAAGAAGCCAGACCAAAAAGGGCACATACTGTATGATTCCACTTATATGAAACTCCAGGAAATGCAAGCTGATCTACAGTGCAATAAAGCAGATCAGTGGGTGCCTGGGGATGGGAGGAGGGATTGCCAAGGGGCATGAGCAACTCTTGGGCTGGTAGACGTGAGATAAATTTGTTATCTTGATTGTGATGATTTCTTGGGTGTGTACATATTTAAATGTACAATTTGATACATGTTAAAATATGTACAGCTCACTCTATGTCAATTGTACCTCGATAAAGCTGTAAAAGTAAAGCTTTCCGTAACATATGCTGGGCTTCCCCGCACTCCCTTTCAGCCACAGCCCCCCTTGCTGTGCTTGTTGGCCCCCTCCTTCCATCCACATTCCCTCACAAACACCTGAACTTCCCTTCTGTGTGCAGGGTAGTGGGGCTGGGCGGCACGATGGGGCAGCCATACCTGGATCTGGAAGGTCAGGATCTGGTTCCATATCGGGTTGTCGGTTGAGGTGGGTACATACGTCTTGAGCTGGGAACATCCCAAAGCATTGTTAGTGCCAGCCTGTCCCCTCATCCCTCCACTGGCCTCACCTTCCAGCCCTTCCTGTCCAGCCCACAGATGGACGATGTCTGCACCACAGAGATGAGTGGGCTAATTCCTGGCCTAAAGACACTTGGACAATTTCTCAGAAGCTACAACTTCAGTCCTTTGTGTACTTATCTCAGAGAGTTTGCCAGATCCAGATTCCTCAATATTTTTCCTTAGATCAACTTTCAACTGACTTAATTTTTAAATAGGTATAGGGCTACTAATTTTATTATACGAGTGCATACACATCGATTTTATTAGATAAATTCCAATATCCCAACAGAAAAATAGGCAAAAATACAGCCGATGGCAGCAGCATATCCCTTTTAAAACCATTAATTGACTTAATTTTTAAACCTAGCCTTATTCTAAGCAATGATATCTGTAAAATCAAGTGTTAGTTGGCCTTGTTAAACTTTTTAAGGTACACTAAGACAAACACAGAAATATCAAAATTTTTGAAAAATCTGTATCACTTACCACCCAAGAATATCTCACCTGGCTCCAGGGTACCCAAACCACTCACTGGGAAAATAATACTCAATGTGGTAGTTTTAAATATGCCCACAAATTCTTTGGAACGCCCCTCTTCAAAAGGTGGACATTAATTTCCCTCCCCTTATGTATGGGCTGGATTTAATGACTGCCTAGTAACAACAGATCCAGTATGGTAGAAATGATGGCTTGCGAATTCCCAGAAAATAAACATAACTTTAATCTAGTATTCACCAAATTAGGACCCTTTTTTATGCATAACACCCATCAGCACACTTTGGAAAATTCTAATTTGTATTCATGGAGGTTCATGGAATGTCAGCAACTCTCTTGCCCAGAACCTGCAATTTACAGATGAAGAAACTGAGTCCCAGAGAGGTGGTGACAGTTTTGATGTTGTTTGTTTGTTGGCATGTTGTTCGCTCATTCATTCCTCCATGTATATTTGGTTTTTACTGGGCACCTTCTCCATACGAGGCCCTGGCACAGCTCTGGCATGCAGAGGGGAGACATGGCCACCACCTCCACAGAGTTCCAGGTCCAGGTCGCACTGCCCCTTAGTGGAAGAGCTGGGATACAATTTCTGGGGTCCTGCCCATAAGCCCACTCTCTTTCTCCACTCTAGTTTTTCTAGGTGCCAATTTCTCTAGGTCTCACTTTCTTTTCTACACTTACCTTTTCCCCAATTAGTTCCACCTCCAACATAGGATTCACTGACTGGTGTTTCTCTGTGAGCAAGAAGTTAAAAGACTTCTGAGACAGCAGCATTTTTTTTCTTTTCAGAAGGAGGAAGTGAGGAGGTGACAGAACTTAAAAACCTTCCCCCATAATTTAGTTTGGTGCCCCCTGGGCAGACCTGTCTGAAGTTACCACTCCGTTCCTTCTCCATGCACATAAAGGCATGGGGTGGGAGTGGGGGGCCATAGGGAACAGAATGTCTCCCACACCGAGAACAGAGATGGTGACTTTCAGGTAGCCTGTCACACCACTGCCAGGTTTATTTGGCTGGCAGAGGCCTAACCATTTCCTCAGGAGTGAGTGACCTGGAGAGGCAGAGGGGCAGTGGGAGAAGAGCCCATCTGGGCAACAAAAGGCATCAAAGACAGGCCAGGGGCCTAGGGCCCATTTGAAAGGGTGTCCATGGAACCCTCATAAAACAATTCTCAGTGGATTTCGGTCTCAGCCTGCCACCCCACTCCAAATCTTAAGTTACTGTCAAAAGGAATGGGGAAGCTTCCTGAGGATGCAGGGTGCCACTGTGTAGGGAACCTCTGGGCCACTCCCTCCCCTGCCACCCTGACTCTAACTGAAGTGAAGGTCCTCTGCACAGTAGATGAAGAACTGTAAATAAGCCATGTGGATCGGAACTGCCGTTGACTTGAAGATCTGAACATCGGTGTCTTCGGCCCTGTAGGGCAGCTTTCGATCTACCTGGAGAGACCAGAGAGCTGATAAAGTCAGGGCCATGGGAGGTCACAGCCAAGGCCACCAGATCTTGCTTCCCCAAGCTCCCACTTAGTGCAGGGGGAATGGGCCAACCCTGTAGTGACACAGCAGACAAAGGAGGGACGTGAAGGTCAATGGCCAGTTTGAGAGCCGGGGTATGCCCCGAGGAAGTAGCCAGGGTAGGAAATGTTACTGGGGTGTGGGGGAGGGGCAGCCTCACCGGGGCCTGGTCTCCCACACCGAGAACAGAGATGGTGACTTTCAGGTAGCCTGTCACACCACTGCCAGGTTTATTTGGTTGGCAGAGGCCTAACCATTTCCTCAGGAGTGAGTGACCTGGAGAGGCAGAGGGGCAGTGGGAGAAGAGCCCACCAGTCTTTGTTTCAGGAGAGAGAGGTGGAAACCTGTCTTGTGTATTCCAATTCCCACCCAGTGGCAGAGGAAAATGGGAGTCACTCCGACCACGAAGCAATGAGAGTGTACACCCAAGGCTACCAACTGTGGCCTCTAGGAAAGAGGGACCCCCTTTCCACCCTGGGAACCTACTGTTGTTACTGGCCTGGTCTGGAACCAGACACTATAGAGGTAAGCATTTTTCCCAGCCCGAATCCAAATCTCAACCTTGTATGTATGCTATGGCCAGAATGTGATGAAAACCTCCACTGAAACTTCAATCTCCCAGTACTGGCCTCAAAAAATAGAATTCCAACCTAGGCTTGCAATAAAAGGTTAGCATTTGACCCAAAGAGATACCCTGAGTTTTTCAGAGAAAGATGCTATTGTTATAATGTAACATAAAATACTATAAAATACAGTAAAATATTATCGAGTACAGAAAATAATTTGTACCCACTACTACTCCCTCCACCAATATGTTGAACATATGGGGATTTTGAGGTGTTTTGACCTTTGGCTAGATTTTTCTCAGAAGACATGTATGTTTGCAACAATGTTACCTACCTGGAGAATGGTAGACAAATCCAATATCTGTCTGAAAAGACAAGGGTTGAGTGAGGATTAGTTAGGGCCTCCAGCCAAGATTTGTAATACCAACTAACTCAATTACAACACTAGCTACCAGTGCTTGAGCACGTTCTCTGCTCTAACTCCTTTAATCTTTACAGCAACCTGGAAGGTAGGTCCATTATCACCTCCACTGTGCAGAGGAGGATATTGAGTTTGAGAGAAGTGCCCAAAATCTTACAGCTAGGATGTGAGAAAGCCTGTGTGGAAAAGATCCTTAATGCTATGCTGCACCACCCACCTGGCCAACACAGCCTTGACTCTTCCCTATCCCTGAGTGAGGCGGGGAGGATATCGCCCATCCTGGGGGAAGAGCATGGCCAAGGTAGGAGTTGGCAAAGAGAGCACGGGTTTTCCCTTTCCTCTGGGAGAAGGTTTCTGATGAAAGCCTGAGGGATGTGGTGCAGGATTGGAGGTGATATGTGCAGGGCAAAGTGCCACAGAGGATTTGGCGACTCTTGTAACCCACATCTGAAGGCTCCACAGATCAATCCCAACATTCTGTATGTAGGGCTGCTCCAAAATTCAGTCACTCCTTTGGGTTAGGTAGGCAAAGACTTCGTAGATACAACAAAAGCACAGTCCTAAATAGAAAAGCTAGATAAATTGCACTTCATCAAAACGAAAAACATCTGCTCTTTGAAAGACACTGTTGGCCGGGCGTGGTGGCTCACGCCTGTAATCCTAGCACTCTGGGAGGCCGAGGAGGGAGGATCAAGACCAGCCTGAGCAAGAGCGAGACCCCTGTCTCTACTAAAAACAGAAAGAAATTAGCTGGACAACTAAAAATATATAGAAAAAATT
>NW_012141747.1:5922196-6005954 GCF_000956105.1 Propithecus coquereli
CTCGGCCTCCTAGAGAGCTAGGATTACAGGCGTGAGCCACCGCGCCCGGCCCCACCCTTCCTCTTGTAGGGAGTCAGACTGCTATCTCTAGCAACAATCCAGGAAGCCAATCAATAACAATCTACCTCAAATAGCAAGGACTTGATTAATAACTGACAGCTGCCGTGGTTTTTGCCTCCACTTCCAACTTAGGACCAACCAGAGAGAGCCAAACGTTCCCCCTAACCAATCACACAAGAGGCCCCATTTCTAGTAGCCCACTTTTGGCTTCCCCAGGCCAACTTCCCTTCTGTCCACTATGAGGCTTTCCCAGTCCCCTGCCTGCCTCTGTGTCTCTGCCAAACCACAATTGCTGGTGGCCGAGCCTCTTGCTAAGGCGAGTTCTGAACACATAGCCTTGCTTGTTCTTGTTTGGTTGGTCTTCATGTATTTCCATACATCTTAAACATCACTCCCTCTATAAAGCTGTTCATTTCCTCCCAAGCAGAACCCTTGACTTTCTCCTGACCTTGGCGGCCTAGCTTTACTGAACCTTGCCCAGTGTGTGCTAGAGTGCACACCTACTCTAACAGACTGTGGGCTTCAATCAGTTCTGTCTCCCAGTGCCTAGTACCATGGCTGACTCCCAGTGGAAGGCCAATTAATCCATCTAAATAGATGGGTGGAAGTGGGGATGGACAGATGGATGGCAGGAGGGAAAATAAGGAGACGATGGCAATGTGATGGGGCCCCCCAAGGTGGAACACATCACCACCTGTCCCCACTCCTCCAGGGGCCCTTCCTGAGCCTGACTCACATCTGTTTGACTCATGGAATGGTTGAGCAGGGTCAAGTCCTTCACAAAATGGACCTTACTCGGATGTTTCACCAACGGCTTGAGCACTACTGTGGCCAGGCCAATGAACCTGAGGAGAGGAGGAGCAGGTGTGAGATCCTGAGCCAGGGGAAAGGGTGTCCGCCTCTGTCCCAGGCATGGCTTTAGCTAGAGATGATTTTTCTCCCAGAGGCCATGCTGACGATGCAGGTTGGAGAAGAACGCAGTGAGGTGGAGCATCCACCAGAGGGCGCAGGGCTCTTGACTCTGGGAATTGGCTCCGGGCTCCCAGCACAAGTAACTGCTGATTGGATTAGGGGGTGTACGTCTGGCCCAAGCTGAGCCAATCAGTTTCTCTGTCCTAGGAATTTTGACCCGTCATACCACAGCTTCAGTCTCAGCCAAGTGTTGGTCTCACTTGGGCACTAGAATGAGGCTGTGATGAGAAGGCAGGGTTGGGCAGAGAAGCAGAGATTCAACATCCATGCTGCTGGGTTCCCAAATTCGTAACCCTAGCAAATTTGTACTCTCAGCCTGGTTACCCTTCCAGTATCTGCCCCTCTTTTTTCCCCTTCAGCTGACTGGAGTGAATTCTGGTCCTTGCATCTGAATGAGTTATGGACTAGAGACAAGAATTACATCACCTGCCGTTGCTTTGGTCACAGGGAGTTAGGCTCCTCCTGCCTCTCACTGCCTCACCTTTCTTTCTTTTTTGAGCCCATGTCCTGAAGGGTGACTTGCAGAAAGGAGTCATTTTCCAGGGGGCGGTTCCAGAGGTGCCAGATTAGGGTCTGTGGGAGGCACAGAGAGGTCAGTATCCTTCCTCTGCCCTTCCCATCCCATCCTTCTAGGAAATGAGGAAAGATGTGGGTAAGGGGCTGCTGCTGTGTTTCTCTAAAACTGAGGAACCTCCCTCATATCTAATTTCCTAAGGAGATGGCATTTGCTACCTTTCACTATGGTGTGGGGCATCCTACCTGAACTTCTGCGTCTTAAACTGCAATATCAGGGGCATGTTAGGAGTTAAGGGGTTTGGTGAACGGAGGTGGGGGTGGGGCAGCATGGATGGATGGAAGAGGAGAGAGGATCCTGCACAGGGAGCTTTTTCTCTGCTTTGAGCTTCTAGGAACATCAGGATGGCCCAGCTGGACTAGTTGGTGGGCCATAGAGTGGTCCATCCCTAGGAGAGAAGGGCCAAGAACAGCTATAGGCAGATAGGACCTTTGTGGTCTTGTTGGATTGGAGGCTACTACTCCCAGGCTAACATACTACTCCCAAGCCTTGAGGAAAGCTTGTGAGGCTCCCTGTCTGCTCCCTAGACCTCTGCCCCCTTGCCATTGGAGTCGTCATTTTCTCCTCTGGGCTTGCCCTTGTGTCTACCTCGTTCCATATGGGGTCATTGCCTTCCACCACATGAGTTCTCTTCTCGATATCTGCAAAGAAACCAAGGGGATGGCATTGGTGGTAGGAAATATTTTAATGTCTGGGTTTGGGTAGAATAAAGAGAGGTAGAACACTCTTAAGGAAAACCTCAAGTTTACATTAACAGGTATGATATAACACCAGTTTTTTTTTTTTTTAAGAGACAAAGTCTTGGCCAGGTGCGGTGGCTCATGCCTATAATCCTAGTATTCTGGGAGGCCAAGGCAGGAGGATTGAATGAGGTCAGGAGTTCGAGACCAGCCTGAGCAAGAGTGAGATCCCCATTGCTACTAAAAAAATAGAAAGAAATTAGCTGGACAACTAAACATATATAGAAAAAATTAGCCAGGCATAGTGGTGCATGCCTGTAGTCCCAACTACTTGGGAGGCTGAGGCAGGAGGATTGCTTGAGCCCAGGAGTTTGAGGTTGCTGTGAGCTAAGCTGACGCCATGGCACTCTATCCCAGGCAACAGAATAAGACTCTGTCTCAAAAAAAAAGAGAGAGAGACAAGGTCTTGCTCTGTTGTCTAGGGCAGTCTTGAACTCGTGGCCTCAAACAATCCTCCCACCTCAGCTTCCCCAGTAGCCGGATTACAGGTGCAAGCCACTGCACTTGGCTTCAATTGTTTCTTTCTTCCTCAAGGTATTTCAAAATTTCTCACTTTTTATCACCCTGTGTAACAGATAATGCTATGTGTTCATTTCATTTTCTTTCTAGCTACATATTCCCAGGATCTTGCAGCCAAGTGGGTCTGTGTGACTCATTTTGGCCAATGGGGTATGGGAGTGATATTTGCCACTGCCAGGTTTGGCTCCTAAAATCTCTGTGAGACTCTCCAACTTCCTTCTTTCCTCTCCCCATAGACATCATCCTCATGACCTGCTGGCAGGGTGGTGCCAGAGTGACTCCACAGCCGCAACGGGCAAGCAGCTGGGCTCTACACTACTATTTGGAGGAGCCACCCAGGTGAGCTGTATGACCAGCACCATCCACACAGGACTTGTTGTGAGCAAGAGGTAAACTTTTATTGCTAAGCCACTGAAATTTAGGGTTTATTTATTACCAGAGCAAAGCCTAGTGTACACTAACTAAGACATCCCAAAACCTCTATAACAGGTTGAAAGCTCTCCATCCACTAAAACCACTCCCCCCAGAAATATTTTTAGCAGACGACAGTCTATAGCCCTTCAAAAGAGTCTCTCAATTGTTAAATTACTTTAAGCTTCTTCCCAGAGAAAGAATGTGAGAGAGTGTGTGTGTGTGTGTGTGTGTGTGTGTGTGTGTGTGTTTGTTAGTGTGTGCCTGTGGATGGTGAGAAGGGGTGCAGGGTAGTGGATGGTATATGGAAGAAGAGGCTGGGAAGAACAGGGACAAAAGGAATAAAAAATATCAAGCATAAACATGTAATCATAAGAATTTGTGGGTAAACCCAGAGTCCTGGCTTTTAGGCATCTTTGTAAGAGATATTTCTAGAAGGAGAAAGATGGTGCTCCTGAGGTGATGGGGAAGATGGCTCACAGTCAGGGGAGCATCTGCCAGTCTCCTGCCTGGCTAACCGTAGAATCAGTCGATCAGGGCAGACACACACTGAACTCCACTACACTCTTTAAACCTGCCAGGGGACACGAGTATATTTCACCCTGTGAGCCTGGAGTCCCAAATGTCCAATCTCTGAATGTTGTCATGTTCAACAAGCAGAAAAAGATGAAAGGAATTTCATTTCACTCTTTACTCATGTCTCTTATAGGAACTACTGTGTCCTCTTTTCTCTTGGACCCGACTTTCTCACTCCCAGCAGTTCCTGTATCCACCTTGCATCCCCACCTAGAGACTTTCTCCACCATTTTTCCTTTTGGCTCCCAGCTTTTTGATATCTAGATATACTTTATATCTTTCATTTTCTCTCATGAATTCTTTCACCTCCATCTTCCCCTTCCTTCTTGGATTTCTTTCTACTTATCTATAAAAAATGATGATTAAACTTGCCTCATCTATCTCTGGAATTGCTGTGAGGAGCAGGCATCATTATATGTAAGAAAAAGCTTTGTCGATTGTAAAGCTCATTCAAAAGTAACTGATATTATTGCACAGTTATTACTAGAAGTTGTAATAAAGCCTGGATGTATATTACCTTTTAAAATCCTCATATCATTTCTGTGAAGGAGGTACTTTTTTTCCCTTTAAACCTCAGCTTATGGCACAGCCCTAGTTCATGGAAGAAGGTCAAGAAGCGTTAGTCCTCTTTTTCCCATAGCCATTCCCCGGCAAAACTGGGATGCAGAGAAGTCATAATAGAAATAATAGCAGTAAGCTTTGATAAGTTTTGAAAGAACCAGACAGCGTTTACTTCATCTTGTGTCACACAGGACATTTTTTACATGGTAGGGGGCTGTCAAGCTATTTTTGCACTGAATGTGTCTTGCCTTTTAGGGCGTCTCTCTCCCATTTGGACCCTGGCTCTCACCTCTGAAGTTGATGGACACACAGGATCTGGGTGGGGGGGTTAGGGGCGGGTCAATCTTGGCCGACTCCACGACAAGCCGCAGCATCTCGGAGACCTACTTCCTTCCCTCCTTCCCTCTACAGAACTACAGCTTTCTTCTTGGAGATCCTTGGTCCAAGGCTTCCCCCAAGGGCTCATGGGGGTGAGTGGAACCTCCCATTCTGGTGCCTGTTGCTTAGCAACAGAGGGGATGTCACAAAGATGGGTAGTTCTTGGTTCTGGAGAGGAACCCAGGGGAATGAGAAGAGGGAGAAGTAATAACACAGGTGGCTGGGCCTGTAGAAACAAAACAACCGGCTGCTTTGCACTTCCTCTTTCTTTTTTCTTTTATTCTCGCTGTCCTGTGATTTCAAGATTAGGCATAGGCTAATATTTTCTCTTTGTACAAGCAAGTTGTCTGGAGTGAATCATTGCCAAAGTCACACAATTTAGATGAGAAAATAAGAGAAGTGAGGCAATCTGAGAAAAGGTATAGGGAAATCAAGAACTGTTTCAATGAGGTCTCGGGGGAAGTCCTTCCTAATGTGGAAGCAAAACATTTGCCTAAATTTAGCTTTTGAATTAATAAGCTCTTATGCTGGTTGGGTTTGTAAGGTTAAAGAAAAACCTCAAAGCCAATACAGTTTTGGGTGCTTGTCTTTATTGCTCTCATCTATGAAGACGGAGGTGGATCATTTGCTCCTGTTGCGCGCATTAAGGCCTTTTTGTTTTAGGGTTGAATATTGTATAAATTACATCACATCCAATGGTTAATGTGAAAATTAATGAATATTTAAAAATGTATATTAGTTGATGAAACAACTAATTAGCAGTAAGCAAACTATGCATTCTAAAAGATGCTCAACATTCAAAGACTAAAATGCTGGATGTGCGAGTGTGGTGCTAAGATTGCTTTCTAGCACAGCAGATTTAAAAAGAAAAAGTAAAGTACTTCCTGGCACTTTTTCTTGAAATCTAAACACAACACAATGCTTTTTGGTTTGTCATTGGTTTTCCAAACTAAGGATGACACAAAAGACCCCATAAAGAAAAGGCTGACAGATTTGACTGCATAAAATTAAAAGTTCCTTAATATTCCATTGAATTGATAGAAAATAAAATTAATTCCTATACAGAAAATACACCTTAACGTTAAAAGACAAATGTCAAAGTAGGACAAACGCTTGCAACATATTTAATGCCCAAAAATTATTTAATGAGCTTTTATAGAGCAAGCTCTTACAATTCAATAAGAAAAAAGTGATGACCCCAAAGGAAAACAGGGGCAAAGTTTATATCAGATGATTGCCCAACTGGACCAAAAAAGACATAAAAAAAAGTTCAATCTTTCTATTAATCAAGGAAACTCAATGAGATACTATTATCACTTTGTCAAATTGGATTCAAAAGCCAAAAACGAAAAAAAAAACCACAAAAGTCAAAAAAATTCAAACTCATTAATAAGCAAAGAAATGCAACAAGATACCATTTATCACCTCCCAAATTGGCAAAGAATTTAAAAAATAATAAATGCAAGTGTACTGAGGAAGGGAGGGGGCAGAGAAAAGATACAAATCTATTAATATATACACTGCTAATGGGAATATAAGCAGAAAAACAGCAGAACTCTGGCCCAAGACAAGTAAGTGCCCAGGAAAGAGTTAAGGGCAGAGAGAGCTGGGGCAGGGACTGCTCTTTTTTTGACTGTTTCTAATGATACTCGCCTCAATATTTCTAAATAGCATATTTAATTTTCAAATGCGTCAGGTATTTTCCTAGTTTTACTGTTTTCCCTGGGATATTCCTCCTGGCCTTCTCTTCTCCTCCAGGCTACCCTGGTGGTTCCCGAGCCCCAGAGCACAGCTATTGTCCTGGGACTACTCTTCACTGTCACCTTCAGAATCCTCCTTGTCTGTCTCCTGTGTTGCCCATGCTTCTCAGATCCCATGTCTTCCTCCTTCTCAATTTACAATTTACTCTCTCATCTTGGTGGAACACAGTTTTCAGTAGTTTTCTGAATTTTTTGAGCATTTGCATGTCTGTACATGTCTTTATTCTGCCCTCGCAGTTGATAGATAGTTTGACTAGGTATCAGTCAGGATGGGCTACGTTATGCTGAGTAACAAACAACTCTAAAATCTCAGTGGCTCAAAGCACTAAAGCTTTTTTTTTTTTTTTTCTTTTGAAACAGGATCTTGCTTTGTCACCCAGGCTGGAGTGTAGTGGTGTCATCATAGCTCACTGCAACTTTGAACTCCTGGGCTCAAGCAATCCTCCTGCCTCAGCCTCCCAGGTAGCTGGGACTACAGGCATGAGCAACCATGCCCGACTAACTTTTTTTCTATATATTTTTAGTTGTATGATTAATTTCTTTCTATTTTTAGTAGAGACGGGGTCTCGCTCTTGCTCAGGCTGGTTTCGAACTCCTGAGCTCAAACAATCCGCCCACCTCGGCCTCCCAGAGAGCTAGGATTACAGGCGTGAGCCACCGCGCCCGGCCTGCCCTATTTATTTTTTGAGACAGAGTCTCACTTTCTCACCCTGGGTAGAGTGCCATGGCATCATCCTAGCTCACAGCAACCTCAAACTCCTGGGCTTGAGTGATCCTCCTGCCTCAGCCTCCCTAGTAGCTGGGACTACAGGCTTGTGCCACCACGCCTGGCTAATTTTTCTATTTTTAGTAGAGATAGGGTCTTGCTCTTGCTCAGACTGGTCTCAAACTCCTGACCTCAAGCGATCCTCCTGCCTCATCCTTGCAGAGTGCTAGGATTACAGGTGTAAGCCATTGCACCTGGCCTTCATTCCTTTTTATGGATGAATAAATCCACTGTATAGATAAACTACATTTTGTTTATCCATCATTTAATGGACATCTGGGGTGTTTCCACATTTTGGCTATTATGAATAAAGCTGCTCTGAACATTCATTTACTTGTTTGTGTGTGTGTGTATACATATATATATGCGCGTGCGTGTGTGTGTGTGTTTCAGTTCTCTTGGGTATAAACTTAAGAGTAGCGTTGCTGGGTCATATGCTAACTCCATGTTTAACTTTCTGAGGAACTGCCAGACTATTTTCCAAAGTGGCTGCACCCTTTTACAATCTCACTACAATGACTGAGTGTTTTTATTTCTCCACATATTTGCTAACACTTTTTAGCATTTGCTTTTTTGTTGTCATTGTTGGCTTTTTAGCTATCCTAGTGGATGTGAAGTGGTAGAGATTTATTTTTCATCTTGAACCATATCCCTTTCTCTCTTGTCTTGTGTCTCCTGGTGTCCTGCTGCCAGTCAGTCAACCAAATAATCCATCATCCATCAGTCAACACTCGAACAATTACCTGTATCTCAGGCTATGTTCTCTGGAGGATACAAAGAAGGTTAATGTCCCTGACTTTAAGGATCTACTCTCTCTACACAAAACACATAGGAAAGTTAACAGCACAAAACAATCTAGGGTCAGTATCAAAATTCTTTTTTTTTTTTTTTTTGAGACTGAGTCTCACTGTGTTGCTTGGGGTGGAGTGCCATGGTGTCATCCTAGCTCACAGCAACCTCAAACTCCTGGGCTCAAGCAATCCTTCTGCCTCAGCCTCCCGAGTAGCTGGAACTACAGGCATGCGCCACCATGCCCGGCTAGTTTTTTCTATGTATTTTTAGTTGTCCGATTAATTTCTTTCTATTTTTAGTAGAGACGGGGTCTCGCTCTTGCTCAGGCTGGTTTCGAACTCCTGAGGTCAAACAATCCGCCCACCTCGGCCTCCCAGAGAGCTAGGATTACAGGTGTGAGCCACCGTGCCCGGCCAGTATCAAAATTCTTAATGGGAGATATCTAAAGCCTTGCAAGCTCTGGCTTCTGCCTATTTGTCCAACTTTGTCTCTCTCCACTCCACTGCTTGGGCAGTAGTTCTGCCTTTGCTACTTACTAGCTGTGTGACCTCGGGAAAAATACTTTACCTCACTGGATATGACTATAATAGGACCTAGCATATAGAGTCTTTGAGAGGATTAAATGAAGTAAGTCATTTAGAACTTGTTTGACATTCTCTAAATGCTAACCCTTATTATCAGAATTATAAATTAAACAATTACTTATGCACACTAAAAAGTATGTCTTATCAGTGCTGTGTCCTCAGCACCTGGCACATTGCTTATCACATAGCAGGAATTTAAGAAATATTTGTGAATGAATGAATGAAGGCGAAATGTGTGCTATAGGATAGGCATTATAGAGAAGAGATGGCCAACTGTAATCAATTGATAGTGACAGCCTGTAGTGAGTGTGGAGAAAACGATTTTGAAGTTGTATCTGGGTTCCAAAGTAGAGTGAACTGTGATTGATTAATCATGTCTGTCATGGGCACAGGGGAAAAATAATGTAGCACAAGCCCTAAGGGTTTGCCATCCCTACCGCAGAGAAGGCTCACTGTAGTGCTGGACACAGCCCAGAATTGTGAAGTGACCACAATTTGCCTCCTTTCTCTCCACTACCCACCTCCTCCCACTTTCCTCTGGGTACTCAGGGCCCCACGTGGCTTTGCACAGGTCTTACTGGAGCACTGAGTGTCTTTCTGTGGGCTGGTCTCTTCACCGTATTTCCATCAGCATCAGTCAGTTGTCTCACTCCTGCCTGACAAGACAACCCAAATGAACCAGTCTGCTAATCACCCGAGAATAGTAGGACTTGATCCCTGATTGTATCTTCCATCTCAGGGACATGGCATTTAAATCTTAGGAAATATGTGAGAGTGTGGGTTTGGCATGTAGGGGTTGGGGGATGAATCAAATGCCATATAGGCCCAAGAGGTAGATAGGGTAAAGCTGGCCAGAGTGAGGGCACATGCAGACGCTATGTCTGCCACACTGGACAGTCAGTCCAGTGCTGCCACAGACTCCGATTTTTCAAAGAGATTTGGAAATCTGGATTCTTACATGAAATCTCTCAACTTATAATGTTTGTAACTACTAAATAAAATTACAAGAAAGTAATTTGCCAGCCAAAGAAAATGGCATTACAGGCCAGGCATGGTGGTGCACACCTGTAATCCCAGAACTTTGGGAGGCTGAGGTAGGAGGCTGAGGTGGGAGCCCAGGAGTTCATGGTTAGAATAAGCTATGATCATGCCATTGCACTCCAGCCTGGGTGACAGAGTGAGACCCTGTCTCAAAAAACAAAAGAAAAGAAAAGAAAATAGTGTTGGGTTGTATTTTTTCCATTTGCTACCTCTACATGGGCCCTTACCATCTTTCCAATCCCTCTGTCTGCAATGCCTGGTCCCTCAGAGCCCCCAGCCTCAAGTGACTTCTTCATGACACCACCCCAATCCCTTCAGCAGGAAATCTTTCATCTTCTAGAGCACTCTGAGATCCCTCATGCTAATTACCATCTTGAAATCTATGTACTTGCCAGGTAACTGTGCACTACCCCATGCAATCTTCCAGCAACCCAGTGGGGTAGGTATTTGCATATTTAGAGATGAGGGGACACTGAGGTCATGCTTGCTGGGGTAGTACAGCCAAGTAGTCCAATACCACAAGTCTGATCTCTACCTTGAACTGCCTTCCCTTTTGTTCCTTAAACTCCTTCTCTGCAGGATCCAATGACACTTAGCAAAGCTCTGGATAAATGTTTCTTTTCTTTACTTTTTTTTCCTTTCTCCCTCCCTCCCTTCCTTCCTTCCATTTTTAGAACAGTTTTAGGTTCATAGTAACTTTTTTCTTACAGACAGGGTCTCATTCTTTGCCCAGGCTGGGATACAGTGGCACAATTATATCTCATTTTAACGCGGAACTCCTGGGCTCAAGAGATCTTCTTGCCTCAGCCTCCCAAATAGCTGGGATTATAGGCACAACTTTATTTTTAAGTTTATTTTTACTTTTACTGTGGCTGTTTCTTCTCTTTAAGAGTGAATTTTTGGCTGGGCATGGTTGCTCACGCCTGTCATCCCAGCACTTTGGGAGGCCAAGGCGGGCGGGAGGATCGCTTGAGGCCAGGAGTTCAAGACCAGCCCGGGCAACATAGTGAGACCTCATCTCCACAAAAAATTAGCCTGGCGTGGTGGCGCAGGCCTGTAGTCCTAGCTACTCAGGAGGCTGAAGCGGGAGAATTTCTTGAGCCCAGGAGCTCGAGACTGCAGTGAGTTATGGACTCACCACTGCACTCCAGCCTGGGCCACAGAGCAAGATCTTATCTCTAAAAAAAGAAAGAAAAAAAAAGTAAATTTCTAATGTATAAATTTTTTAAAAAATAAAAAAAAATATTTTTCAGTGACGTGGAAAGTAAATTCTTAATGAATAAATTCATAGGGGTTGCTCAGGCCGGGGTGGAAAGCGTGGTAAGTGACCTCCCAGACAGGGCAAAGAACCAACAGGGTGAGGGCTGCAAGAACTGGGGCTTTAGGAGCCGGCTTCGTCCTTTATCCTCTTTTTCCCTGCTGAAAATGTAGAAGCCGAAAACTCCCAGCGTCGTTGCTGACTTTCAGCCTCAGAGACTGGCGTGCGTTCTCGGCTCCCCTCTTCCCCATTAAATTGTTGAAGCTACATCCTTTCCGGGCTTTGCCGCTCACCGCCCCTCCCTTCCCCCGCCAGTGATCCGCTTCCGCGTTTTACTCGGTGTCCAGAGCTCCCGGGCGTGGAGGCGGTAACGCGCACGCGCGCAGGGGTCTGGCCCGGGCCGAGCGCGCGGCCCGACTACTGTGGTGAGAGAAGGGTCGGCCTTGGATGGGGGTGGCGGGCCGTCGGGGTCGAGGCCGCGGTTGGAGCGGGCGGGGGCCTCGGCGAAGGCTTCAGGGCTCCCGGGGCATGCGAGGACCGGGGACTGGAGCCGGCGGCCGGGGCCAGCCGCGAGCGTTGGGCCGGGGGCCGCGCCTGGGCCGTCGTGACGCGGGCGCCGAGCCCGGCCCGGGGGAGCGGGAGGCGGGAGGCGGGTGCCAGGCGGCTCCACCTAGTCGCGAACTCTCAGTGACCTTGGCCGAGTCACTTTAATCCCCTGAGCCAGCGCCTTTTTCAGTAAAATGCTAATCATAAGCCCTGCCTCCTAGATGGGCCGTTTTGAGGTTCAGTGGCGGGAACCTCTGAAGATCGCTGGAGTGGGCAGTTTGCTGGGGACTCCTCCACTTAGGGTGAGGGAGAAAGGGCTTCCTGGGGTATCATTTTGTCACGGGCTTTGCGGGGGGAAGCGCTCCTTTTTAATATCTTAAAAACTCCAGAATATTGTGAAGTAGTTGAAAAACTTTGTTTAACATGAAACGGGAGACTGGAAAGACATGGAGCCCTTGCCATGGTTAGCTTCCCTGATGCCATGCTGCCTTGCTCCTTGAGGAGTGCTCACACTTCAGCTGCCGACAGGGCTCTGTTCCCATTGTCTTCAGAGAATGGTGTGAAGCCGGACTCCCTTAACTTTTTAAGAATTCATATTGGTGATTCCTGTTGTTTGCCAAAACCCTTCCCACCCACCTATGAAATTGTGGTGCTGGCCAAGCAAGTTTAGTGTCTGTCCATGTGAGGTGTTTGTGAACCATTTAGTCAGATTTCCAGTTAGTGAATTTTTTAGAGATTGAATATGGAGCAGCTCATGGCACCATAGCCTTTTTTGATGGTAATGTGGGATCTCAGGAACCTGTCCACCATTGGCAAAAATCTGCTGTATAATGGATACTCGACGTGAATGATAGTAGGTTATAAAAATAAGCATATTAGATGGTCTAGATGGGAAGAAATTTAAAATACTGGCATTGACTTACATTGAAATTTTTCACTGCAGGTGACTAGCATGCATATACCCATCCTCTGACTTGCTGCCCCTCCACTGATATGGCCCACCGGGGTGGGGAGAGGGACTTCCAGACTTCAGCCCGGCGCATGGGCACCTCACTGCTATTCCAGCTGTCAGTGCACGAACGGGAGCTGGACCTGGTGTTTCTGGATCATAGCTATGCCAAGCCTTGGAGTGCCCACCCAGATGCCAGTAGTGCTCGCCCCACCCGCATGCTCTTTGTCACTCCTCGGCGGCAGCATGAAAGTACCATGTGAGTTTGGGCTTCTCCTAAGGGCTACTGTTGCCCTAACTGGACAGTGATCAGATAGGGATTAGAGAGGATTTTCTTGGGGAAGACTGGGGGAGATTGTATGAGGAGCTTGGATATTTAATTAGGCATCTCTTTTAAGCAGCGTGAGGATATCTGTCCTAAATGTGGGCATCTGCACATGAGACATCTTCTAACAAGAGTTAGGAAAGCAAGATGTGCAAAGGAAAGCAGACAACCTGTTCCACTTAGATAATAGGACTTGTGTGGAAAGAGGAAATTGAAGAAGACTATTGTAACTGGTGAAGAAAGAGACTGAAAAGTTGATTTTAAAAAACTGCCACACGGGATAACTTTTTTTTTTTTTGGAGACAGAGTCTTACTCTGTTGCCTGGGCTAGAGTGCAGTGGCATTAGCCTAGCTCACAGCAACCTCAAACTCCTGGGCTGAAGCGATCCTCCTGCCTCAGCCTCCCAAGTAGCTGGGACTACAGGTGTGCATTACCACGCCTGGCTAGTTTTGTCTATTTTTAGTAGAGGCGGGGTCTCTTGGTCAGGCTGGTCTCAAACTCCTGACCTCAATCGATCCTCCTGCCTCGGCCTCCCAGAGTGCTAGCATTACAGGTGTGAGCCACCATGCCCAGCCTCTAATTTCTAACCTTTCAAGATTTGTTGATACATTTTATTCTGATGATCAAATCATGCCCTTACTAATTTTATAAACTTTTGGAGAGAGGTTTTTTGGTTTGTTTTTAACCTGATCTAATGTTTACTCTTTCCTCAAGTGCAGGTTTTAGTTTTGTTGGAGGTTAGACATCTTGTATTTTGCTTCTATAGATTCCCCCATAGCCTTAATGTGTTAGAGGTACCACAGTGTGTTTTAAACACATGTGGAATAGTGATTTTTATTTCATTTCCCAATGATGTTGGCATTTTGTTGGCTTTTGGTTTTACAGGGAGCTGGATCAGTGTCTTTAGGGAATAATGTAGCATAATCTTGATGCCTCTGGCCTAGGACATAACTGAAAAGCTCCTTTAAATGGTATTGGAAATTTTTTCCTCTTTGCTATATAATAGCTTCTTGCTGATTTTGAAACTCCTGCGTCCATATGTCATGAGATTTTCTTAAAGTGAGATTCTGTGGACTTAGTTCTTTTGGTACTTAGAAAATTATTTCCTTTTATAAACCCTGTCTTTGTGTATATAGGCCCTGCAAGTGAGAATTTGGCATGTTCTAAGAACTTTTTTAGGCCAGTGTCTGGAAGATGGTGGCAGTAGGGATGTAAGTGGGAGGTAGGGAGAAGTTGGCAAAGGCTATCTCACGTAGGACTTTGATTCTAAGAGTGGTAAGAAATCATTGAAGGATTTTAAGCTATAGATCCAATTTATACATTAAAAAGATCACTTTGGATTTTTATTGAGTAGATTATAGTGTAGGTGTAGAATTTAGAAGACCAGCTAGGCAGCCATTGCAGTTGATTGAGATGGGCCATAAATTATGATAGCTTGGACAGGGATGGGAATAGTACACATAGAGATATATTTCCTAGGTAGAACCAATAGGACCTGTGCTGGTGAATTGGAAAGAGGAGCCAGGGTTAAGTGGAAAGGTAAAATTAGGATGCCTCTTAGATTTCTGGCTTGAGCAGCTGGGTTGTGCCATGAGTTAGAGAACACGGGGAGACTAGGTGTGCGGTGGTAGAATCGAGTTCTCTTTTAGGCATGGGTATCCAAGTGCCTAGCCCAACGTCTGGTGTAGTCATTGGGAATGGATGTAGTAAGATCATCGAGATCAGAAAGGTAAAGCGATATTTGGTAGATAACCAGTAGACCAGTTTGTTTGGTGTAGTATTGGTAGGTAGCCAGTAGAATAGTTTGTTTGGCGTAGTATTTTGGGTGTCAGAGTTGGTGCAATGTACCATGAAGTGGGGAAGGACCTTCAGAGCACTAGGATTTCATTAACATCATTCTAAAATAGGAAAGAACCTTCAGATGTTCATTTAAATTTGTTTTCTGTTCTAGGCTCTGTACAAAGTGAGGTAAATAGCTAAGAAGTCTGCATTCCGGGTGATCTGTGCTAGATAATCACAGGCTTTTACAAGCATATAATTAACGAGCAGTTGACTTGCTAACAAAAGGAAAAGTTTGTATGAGTAATTTAAAACTCTAGACCAGTGCTGTTCAACGGAACTCTCTGCAGTAATAGAAATGTTCTGTACCTGGGATGTCCAGTATGATAGCCAGTAGCCACATATATCTGTTGAGCAGTTGAAATGTGGCTAGTGTAACTGAGGAACTGAATGTTTAATTCTATTACTTTTATTAATTTAAATTTAATTAAATAGTCACATGTGACTTGCAGCTACTATATTGGACATCATGTGTAGGCAATCAGTGGAAATATATTTGTCTTTTAAAAAAATAGCTGTTTATCATTTTTTGTATAGACTCATTCTAAAATGACTTTATGTTAGTAAGTACTATGCACCTACCAGTATGTCAGAGAGGGCAGAGATCTAGACAAGTGTAGGTAAGATGACTTTGTATCAGAATCTTCTTGTGAATATAATGTGCTTATACATAATTTAAAGCTGACTATATTAAAGAGACATTTTTTGTAACCAGATGATTATTAAACACCTGTGTTGTGTGAAGTTATGTGTGGCCTGGTCCTATTTCCTTACCTGTTTACAGTGAATCAGACGTCCCAATAGACGTGGAGACGGTCACGTGTACCCCTGTGCCGCTCTATGACAATCAGAAGGCACGCAGCGTGATGAATGAATGTGAAAGGCATGTCATCTTCGCCAGGACTGATGCGGATGCCCCTCCCCCACCAGAGGACTGGGAGGAGCATGTTAACAGGTAGGCCACTCCTTGAGAGGATGGGTCACCGTAGGGTTAATGGTCACCATCCTATAATTATTTTTTGTATCGTCATCTTCATGGAAACACATTTATTGGGAGCTTATTTCATTTGCAGCCACACAAGTCTGAATGTTCTAACTCTCACATTGTAACTCTTAGCTCACGATTTCTGAGCTCCTTAGAGCAGGGCTTGCGTTTCAGCCATCTTTGCATCTCTGACCCTAAGACATCGATTAGCACACAGTAGGCATATAATAAATGTTTGTTGAATAAATAAATGAATTAAATTTGAGAGGTATTTCTAGTTCTGTAGCTTATATAATACAAGTTATGATACAGGGGTCACCCAGACTACAAAAATTAGATGTACATTTGTGAGATACTGTGTTTATATGGTCTGTAACTCGGATAATGAAAATGTTTTGGAGTCACATGAAAAGCTAACAGATGTTTGGCTTTTACAACAAGATTTGTAATCTGTGATTTTGAGGGCACACTTAAGCTTGTTTTCATGAGTTTGCTGTCTGGTTTTGTTCCCATGCTTCCTGCCATCCCCAGAGAACTCAGCACTCCTCTCCAAGTCGTTTGTTCCTGTTCATTTGGTAAACATTTGTTTATCTAATCACATAAGAGCTTTGTGGAGATATTTACATGGCATATAATTCACCTATTTAATGTATACACCCAATGGCTTTTAGCGTATTCAGAGTTTTACACCAATCACTACTATCAATTTGATGAACAGTTTTATCACTGCAAAAAGAAATCCCATACCCATTAACAGTCACCTCCCATTTCTCCCCATTCCTTGGGAATCACAAGTCTACCTTCTGTCTCTATGGATTTGCCTATTCTCGACATTTTGTGTAAGTGGAATCGTGTATTAATAATATGTGGTCTTTCATGACTGGCTTCTTTCACTTAGCATAATGTCTTCAAGGTTCATCCATGGCTGTAGCATGTATCGGTACTTCATTCCTTTTTATTGCCAATTAATATTCCATAGTATGGATAGCCCACATTTTATTAATTCATTTAGGACATTTAGATTGTTTCTACTTTTTGGCTATGATGAATAATGCTGCTGTGAATATTTGCATACAAGTTTTTATGTGGATCTATGTTTTCAAGTCTCTTAGCTGTATACCTAGGAGTACAGTTGCTGGATCATATGTTAACTCTATTTAACTTTGAGGAATTGCCAAACTGTTTTCCAAAGTGGCTGTATACTTTTATATTCTTACCAGCAGTGTATGAGATTTCCAGTTTCTCTACATCCTTGCTAACACTTACCAGTTTTCTTTCTTATTTTTAAATTATAACCATTCTACTGGTTTTAATTGGTATTTTCTTGATGGCTGTTTGTCTATCTATATATTATATCTACGATATGTAAGAGAATGTTATTCTGAGTTAGTAGGTGGTAAACATGCCATAATGCATAATGTTGGAGAACTCCCTTTTTATTTTGGACACAGGGTGAGTGTAATGGCATCATCATGCTCACTGCAGATTGAAACTCCTGGGCTCAAGCAATCCTTCTGTCTCAGCCTGCCAAGTAGCTGGGACTATAGGCATGAGCCACTGCACCTGCCTAATTTTCTTAGTTTTTGTGGAGATGGGATCTTGCTATTGCCTAGGCTGGTCTTAAGTTCCTGGCCTCAAGCGATCTTCCTGCCTCAGCCTCCCAAAGTACTAGGATTACAGGTGTGAGCCACTGTGCACAGCCAATAACTCTTATTTTTTAATAATGGAAGAGAGGTTGGAAGAGGGGTAGGGAAATTTGAGGTGATTGGCTTGATTTATGAGGCTGGTGGGAAGTTGGAAATGAGATGGAGTAGGTATGCTTCTGTGATCAAGACAGTAGCTGTTGAAGGAGGAACAGTTCTTGGTTGAAGAATTTGGTGGCATGTGCCTATATAGTTCCAGCTACTTGGGAGGCTGAGTTGGGAGGATCCCTTCAGCCCAGGAGTTCAAGGCCAGCTGGGCAACACAGTGAGACCCCGTCTCAAATCAATCAGTCAATAAACAAATAAACAAACAAACTTGTGAAGAATTTGGTTGGGGTTTTGAATTGGAATTAATGTAGTGCCTGAAGAAATTCTTCAGAGCTTCAGATAAAGAGGAAAACTGCTAAGATTGAAGTTCAATTACTAGAATATTGCTGGAGTCAGTGTATTCAGCTAAAGAGTTTATCACCATTGTTACAGTTAATAAAAAATAATGGTAGTAACAAAAAAAAGAACTACTATTTGTTGAGTGCTATCTAGGTGCCAGACATTGTGCCAAGCACTTCAAATGCACTCTCTCTTTTAATCCTCCCAGTAACTCTTGGAGATATATCCCTTCTTCATCTCTGTTTTATAGGATGAAGAAACTGAGCTCAGGGAGTTTAAGAAAGCTTAGTTAGGAAGTGATAGAACAGGGTTTTGTTCAAACCAAGCAGTCTGACTCTGGAGCTCAGTGTTCTGGACTACCATACCCTCTGTCTTAAGAACAATAGAAAGAGAGAAAAACCAGTTAGTGGTAGCTGAGTAAGGTGGCCTCATATGGTTATGTGTCCCTTTTCGGTATTGTCTACTGCCTGGTCCTCAGTTTGCAATTTCAGGAAGTACATGGGAGAACTGCATGATGTTTTTTGTCAGTTCACCCATAGCTGTGATAAAGAGGTCTTTGTAGGTGATTAATGCTTATGTCAAAGTGATCAGAGACTTTAACATATGAATACTGGTTTCTTAATTTATAAGGAGAGCTATAGCTGTAAAACATAAGAGACACTGGGGTGGCCTGGAGAGAGTATCTATTCTCAGGAAAGTCTGGGAAGCCATTCTAGTCCAGAAATGGAAAGGTGAGTGGAGAGTCTGCACAGGAAGCACAGCAGAATAGGTGCGTGCGCATATCTTTTCTCTAGGCAAGTTGAGGCCACAGAGTAGGCCAGAGTGCCCCTTCTCTTTAACTGTGGAGTCAGAAACTCCTTTAGAGAAATACTTGTTATCTTTGGCTTGTCTTTCTCCAGTCTCCATGTAGACCTCCATCCTTCTGTTACGATATTGCTACAGATTGATATGATTCATTAAAGCTCAGTTTATGTCAGGTTACTTGTCTTTCTAGCATCTGATGAGATTTTGGAGGCATCCTCTCATTAGCAGTAGGCTTGCAAATCATCTCTTTTGGTAGGTGACTTTTACATATGGCTAATTCCATTATTTGATGATACTTAGCTTCAGTTTCAGAGGTCATCATTTTATGACCCTATCCCTGGATCTATTGCCTGTTTCAAGCTTGCAGTTCCCTCTGCTCTGATTGTAATCATCTCGTTGCCATTCTTTCTCTTGACTTGATTGTTAAATTGTTGCTTTCTTTCTTCCTGTGTAAAGTCTTGTAAAGTTAGTTTCCCACTTTGAAAACTCCATGGACTATATAACAACTCTCTAGAACGCTAGAGTTTTTCCCTGGAGGGCTTACTGATTGCTTTTGAACTGTGGTGTCAGAAACTCAATTTCCTTGTTTGGGCTTTTTCCCCTCTCTTGAATTATTTTCAGTAGCAACTGCCTTCAGATAACTTTATGTGTATAGAAAATGAAGCCCTCCGCCTGCACCTGACTGTAGCTTTCTCTAGTAATGGCTGATATTTTGTGAAATGGTTTAAATAAATATCTCTGCCTGGTTTAATTGTCTAGATCAGTGGTTGTCTAACTGATCTCCCTATGGGCCAAATCTGGCCCATTGCTTGTTTTTGTATGGAATGGTTTTTATGTTTTTAAGTGGTTGGAAAAAAGTTAAAGGAAGAATAATATTTCATGACATGTGAAATTCAGATGTCAGTGTCCACAAATAAGGTTTTATTGGAATACAGACCATGCCCATGTTGTGGCAGAGACCATGTGACCCACAAACCCTAAAATATTTACTATCTAGCCTCTTATAGAAGAAGTTAGTTGACTGGGTCTGGATCATGTTCTCATGTCTGCATGCCATGGCTGTGTGACTTAGAGAACTTTGAAAATGTTTTATATTTGCAGGCATAGTAGTATAGTCCGGGAGATGTTGGGCCAGCTTTTTTTTTCCCTCCAGATATTTGTCAAATGCCAAATTTCATTAGATGTACAGCTTTCGAAAGACATCTAACAAAATACTCCAGATACATGATACTTCTCAGCATTGTTCAAGTGGACTTGAGGACATTTCCAGCATTTCAGTGAAAGAATGTAGTGTCCAAAGCAGGCTGTCTTATCTTAGAAATCAGAACTTCTGAATTCTAGCCAAAAAAACCCCTTTCTCCTTTTCTGAACTGTCTCTAATTATATATCTCAACGTCGTATGTATCTATGTATAAATCTTAGTTTGGATGTTTGAAATTCTAAGTCTGAGATCTTTGAGTTGTTTATTTTCCCTTCCTCCCCACCCGCTACCTACTTTCTTTCTCCTTCCTTTTTTTCTTCTAGTGTTTAGGCAAAGAATTTTATAATCTGAAAAAGAAAAGGGTGACTTAGTAAATTTCTCTGATTTTTTTCTTTGTCTTTCCCTGTTTATCTTTTGGTTAAAAGAAAAAAATCCTTTAGATATTTTAATGTTGAATTAGTCTTCCTTGAAACATCAGAGAAATGATTACCTTTGAAAATAACAGATTCTTCTAGGACCAGTGTGACATTGTGGCTGCTTTGAATAAGAGCAGAGGACAGCCTATTGTTCAGGTACATTCAGTTAGAGCATGGAGAACAAAAGATTATCTCATCTGGCCGGGCGCGGTGGCTCACGCCTGTAATCCTAGCTCTCTGGGAGGCCGAGGGGGGGGGGATTGTTTGAGCTCAGGAGTTCGAAACCAGCCTGAGCAAGAGCAAGACCCCGTCTCTACTAAAAATGGAAAGAAATTGATCGGACAACTAAAAATATATATATATAAATTAGCTGGGCAACATGGTGGCGCATGCCTGTAGTCTCAGCTACTCAGGAGGCTGAGGCAGAAGGATCACTTGAGCCTAGGAGTTTGAGGTTGCTGTGAGCTAGGCTGATGCCACAGCACTCTAACCTGGGCAACAGAGTGAGACTCTGTCTCAAAAAAAAAATTAAAAAATTAAAAAAAAAAAATTGAATAGGTTTAGATGGGGGGGACTCACTATAGTTCCCATCAGCTCATTTGACTATTTAGACTTGTATTTAAAATTCTGTCTCCTGTTTTTAAATTTTTCCTTAATTATATCTTTTGCATGCTCTTTATCTTAATCTTGGGTTAGATCATTTTCTTCTGCCTACTTAATTTTCCAGCCTCCCACGAAGCTGACAAAATATAGAGAACATGTTTCCGTTCTTGGAATCACTTTGTTATATATCCAGCAGCAGTCCTAAGAACTTTTTCTGGGATTTTAGACTTTCAACATTGTGGTTTTTAAATTTAAATTTCAGCTGTCATTGGTGTGTGGTAGTAATTTCTAAATAGCTTTGTAACCCTCCTCCCCTTTTGTTCACATCATTTTTCTTGCTCCCATCATTTTGGGTTTCAGAATAAATATAGAGTAAGAAAAACAAATAGGGAAAACATCCTGTTATATAATAAAGAACAAGATAATTTTGGAAATGCTGTTGGTGTGTCATAAATAAATTATACCTCATTCTGTTCTTGGAATTAAAGTTTGCAACATGATCAGTAGGCTTTGAGAAAACTCCAGAGATTGTTGAATGTGAAGAAATTGTATTTGCTTAACCTGATTGATTATAAATAAGCATTATTGCTGGAGGTAAGGTTGTAATATAATACCACTTTCAAAATACTACAGGTTCTTTGTACCTATTATTTTCACAGAACTGGAAATTCAAAAATTTTAACACAGATAGCCTTTGATCTTTCATTTCCACTTCAAGAAATTTATCCTACAGAGATAGTTGCATGAGTATATAAATTTAGATAGATAGATAGATGTGTATGTGTGTGTGTGTGTGTGTGTGTGTACTGGGGGGAAAGGGAAGGATGGTCTGTAACTATTTATAAATAGCAATAAAAGATGCACAACTTAAATGTCCACAAATAGGGTAGAACCTAACCAGCCGTTAAAAACGAGAGTTGTATTAATATGGAAATATACCCAAGTATCTCTAGAGAGCTTTTTCAAACTACTTGTGAGCATCCTGTCCCCTGCCACCACCAAATCCTCAAGCCCATGTGAGAATCACTATACATAAGAGAAATGTTACTCATGTGAGTATGCTGTGCATTTAAATAATGTAAAGGAAAACAAGATTATGAAGCAACGGGCTGGAGCTACTGGTCCCAACGAGCCTTCCTGGTCCCAAGGTATCCTGAGTCCCCCTACCTCTTCCCAAGTCTAGAATCTCTGAATATCAAACCACATCAAAAACTGACTGGATCCTGAGGAAGTAGCAGTAATTAAGCTGAGAGAACTAGGGAAGAAATAGGATAATCCCAAGAAACCTAAGACTGCTTCTAGTACCTCCACAAGGAAGGTACAAAAGGTTGGGAGGCCTTGGCAGTTAAGAAAGGATTTAGCGGCCAGCGTGGTGGCTCACATGCCTGTAATCCTAGCTAGCACTCTGGGAGGCCGAGGCGGGAGGATAGCTTGAGCTCAGGAGTTCGAGACCAGCCTGAGCAAAAGTGAGACCGTGTATCTACTTAAAATAGAAAAATCAGCTGGGTGTGATGGCACACACCTGTATTCTCAGCTACTGGGGAGGCTGAAGCAGGAGGATCCCTTGAGCCCAGGAGTCTGAGGTTGCAGTGAGCTATGATGACACCACTGCACTCTATCTGGGGTGACAGAGTGAGACTCTCGTCTCAAAAAAAACCGAAAAGATTTAGCAAGGAAAGTGTTTGAAGATAGAGGGTGCTTCTCAAGAAGACAGTCATCCCGTTCTGTTTCTGTTAGTGATTTTGGCTGCTTTCATAACTTTTGCTGTCATCAGTAATCGTAGCTAACCTGAATTTTTTGTTTATTGTTAGAAGGAATTAGAGATCATCTAGTCCATATTTTTTTTATGGACAAGGAGACCCAGGGCACACAGCTCTTTATTGCAGAGCTGGATAGAGTCCTAGCCCCTAGTTAGGGTTCTCCGGGACCGAGTAACAGGTAAGTTGTAGAATTGGAGATGTGGTAGGTGGAGGTTCTGTTTTACAGAAGGAAAAGGAGTTGGACCATTATTTTCCCCCTTTCTAGAGGATATGTACTCTATCCAGGGACGCTGGGTTGGTTGTACAAAGTGAATAACAAAGGGTGATTTTTCCTCCACCTGCATACTTACTGGGCCATGTTATTGGTGTTCCATGATGTGTAGAAATTAGGGTATCTTGTGGGATGGGTTATGATAGAAAAGATGCTACTCTATTATGTAGTAAGAGAAATTGAGATTGTTGATAGTGTTTCAAGCAGCTTTCCTGCAGTTTGACTATCTTGGAATTTACCATTGAGCGTAAATCATGTTTCTGTGTTTCTCTTTGCTGCACAGTACACATGTGCTTTGTATGCTGTGGAGTGTGAGAGTTTGAATATGGACCCAGCTGTTTATAGAACTCAGAATGCAGTGTGCACACAATTCATCCATTTATTTATTCAGCAGATGTTTAACTCCCCAGTGTGTGTTGGACTCTGTTTTGTATGCTGGGAATAAAGCATTTAAGTAAACCCAACAAAAATCCTGGCCATCTTGGCCTTTACATTCTAGCAGAGAGAAACAAACTAAAATAAATAGAATGGATAGAACATAAGGTGGTAATACAGCTGGAAAGCAGGTTAGGGAATCCCAGGGTAGGACTGAGTTATTGTACTTTTAAACGGGTGAATCAGGGGAAGCCTCAGTAGTAGGTGACAATTGAGCAGTAACCTGAAGGAGGTGAGACAGGGAGCCATTGTTTCAGGTCAGGGCAATAAATAGCAGGGGCCCAGTCTGTGATGGGGGTGGGGGGTGTAGAAGGGAGGAAGGGGTATGGGCAGTGTGGTTCAAGCAAGTAAGTGGGAGGGCAGTCATGGATGGTGAGGTTGGAGAGGAAGTGGAATCCACACAGCCACAGCAACGACTTCTGCTTTTAACTGATTGAAATGAGGCCACTGAAGGAAGGATTTTGTGCAGAGGAGTGCTGTTTTCTGACTGAGTTTTTTTTTTTTTTTTTTGAGACAGAGTCTCACTCTGTTGCCCGGGCTAGAGTGCCGTGACATCAGCCTAGCTCACAGCAACCTCAAACTCCTGGGATCAAGGATCCCACTGCCTCAGCCTCCCGAGTAGCTGGGACTACAGGCATGTGCCACCATGCCCGGCTAATTTTTTCTATATATATTTTTAGTTGTCCAGCTAATTTCTTTCTATTTTTTTAGTAGAGATGGGGTCTTGCTCTTGCTCAGGCTGGTCTCGAACTCCTGGGCTCAAATGATCCGCTTGCCTTGGCCTCCCAGAGTGCTAGGATTACAGGCGTGAGCCACCACACCCAGCCCTGACTTAGGTTTTTTGACTAATTTACCAAATTGACTTTTCCAAAAGGTCATACTAATTTATACTTCCATCAACAGAATACAGAGTGATTTATTTTCTTGTACCTTCGCAACATAGTATTATTAAACATTCTTAATTTTTACCCATTTGCTAGGTAAAAATAATTTATGATTTTAATTCGCATGTAATTTTGAAGAGGGGTTGTCTATGCTACTTTGTGACCTACCTTCTCATGTTCTTTTCCCATTGAGTAGTTCATCTTTTTCTTATTAATTTTTAGAGCCTTTTTCTCTTCTAATGAGATGACAGGTCCTTTCCCATTGTGTTTTGACTTTATGATACTTTGTTTTTTTTCTTCACTGAAGTTTGGAATTTTTATGCAGTTACATTTCTCTCTGTTCCTTTTATGTCTTCTAGGTTTTGGGTCATCCTTAGAAAGGCCTTACTCATTCCAAGATATCACTATTTTTAGAAATTTTTTTAGAAATCACTATTTTTTCCTATAACTTTGATAGTTTTATTTTTATTATTTAACTTTTTATTCCATCTGAATTTATTTTGATGTAAAGAGTGATATGTAAGGATCAGGTTTTCTTTTCCAGTTGGCTAGTGATTGTCTCAGCTCTACTTAGTGACCTTGTCCTGACTGATTTGAATTGCTGCCTTGACCTCATTGCAGAGTCTCTGGGTTTAGCACTCACTTAAATCTTAAAAAGTAATTTAATCGCCAGCTTTTTATGGCAGGGAGAGTAGGTAAACAAATATTAATTGAACATCTTATATTGCCTTTCTCGTAGTATCTTTAGGAAGGCTACTAGCCAGATTTAGAGTATCAGAGTAATTAAGATCGCTGGGAGTGGGTGAGGGGGACATTAGTAGCTCCATATCACAGTGCTGGGTGTCATGAGGTGGGGATAAGAAGAGTAGGATAGGTTTCTAATTGCAAGGAGTGTACAGCTGAGTTGGAGAAGCACACACAAAGCCATCCATAAACAAGGTAGATGTGTGAATGCCAGTGTTACATGTAGGGATAATAATATGTTAGTGTATAGGGAACAGGCAGTTCAAAAATAAATCTGCTAATTGTGTGACATATAGAAAAAATACAAAAGTATATATGGAAAAGGGAGAGATTAGTGTGGGGTGGAGTATTGAGGAATGGGAGAATAGCCACTTTATTGGTTGTATTTTTGCTATTTTTTTTATTCTTAAGGCTAGTTTAAATAGATCTTTTCTTTTGAGACAGGGTCTCGCTCTGTCTTCCAGGCTAGAGTGCAGTGGCATCATCATAACTCACTGCAACCTCAAACTCCTGGGCTTGAGTGATCCTCCTGCCTTGGCCTCCCAAAGTGCCAAAGTGCTAGGATTACAGGCGTGAGCCACTGTGCCTGGCCTAGACCTCTTACCTGAGTCTGAGGTTTTACTACATTAAAATGCTTGCTGATGCCATCTGCCTTTTTGTGTGAAATAAAAACTTAAGAAATTTAAATATGTCTGTGCAATGATGCTGTGCTTTTTATTTACTAATGGGATTATTTTAGCCACTAAGTAAATAATTAGCTTTGCTAGCCTAAAAGACTTCATTCGTGACTGGTCTAGGCTTGTAGTTTGTATATTATTAATACAAATGTGTGCTGAGGTGATTGATTGGCAGGGTTGGCACCAGAATCGAGGTCTTGTGTTTTAGCTCAGTGGTCTTTAGACTAAGTTACTTTCAGTTATACTCTTTTCATAGTGGGAACAAAAAACGTGGCATAATCTTCTTTATATGGTGTACATACATGGGGAGCATCCCCAGAGTTTGACTATAATTCCTCAGAGTTTCCCTTATAGGACTGGCTGGACAATGGCCCAGAACAAGCTATTCAACAAGATCCTCAAAGCCCTGCAGTCTGACCGGCTTGCCCGCTTGGCCAATGAAGGGGTAAGACACCAGAAATCCGCCCATGGTGGGCTTCTGCTAGTTCAGGCCTCGCTGGCTGACTGACTTGTCCCCCCCATTTGCTAACCAGGTGGTCCTCATGTTTTATCACTTCCACTTACATCCTTCAGGCTTGTAATGAGCCAGTGCTGCGCCGTGTTGCCGTGGACAAGTGTGCGAGGAGAGTGCGGCAGGCTCTGGCAAGTGTGAGCTGGGACACCAAGCTGATCCAGTGGCTGCACACCACCCTTGTGGAGACGTTGAGTCTGCCCATGCTGGCAGCCTACCTGGATGCTTTGCAGACGCTGAAAGGGAAGGTAAGCCTGTGATTTGTGTCTGCCCTGTCCTAGGAGTACCCGGCTTCTGCTGTGGGTTCAGGATGTGGGGTTGGGCAAGTCATTATCTGGTCAGCTTGGAGGGCATGGCCAAAGCTAAAGTGTGTGCTATTAAAAATAGGAGACGAGGTAACATTTCATACTTGCATCTGGTGTAAATGTTTTTAGCCCTGCTGTCTCCAGGATGAGGTATGGAGCCTGAAAACCAGAGTACACATTTAGCTTCGGTAGCCTTGCAGCTTGTGGTTTGAGTCGTCGCTGAATTGAATTGTCATGGGGAAGATGAAGGGTTTCCTAGGGAAGGAGTTTGTTGAGAAGGATGTGAGAAGCAGACTGTGGAGCTCAGGGTGCTGGGGAATTGCAGAGCAGGCAAGCGCCATGCCTGGGTCTCTCCTCGTCGTGGGATGAGCCTTCAGTAGCAACACTTGGACTTTGGGCTAATTCATTACAAATGTGTCATGACATTTCCCTGCTTTCATACTTAGATAGTATGGCACAAAGTTAAAATATTTTTGTTGGTGATTCCGGTTTATCGTTCCTTTAGTGATTGCATCAGGCCATACTCAGTGTGGATTGTGGAGGCAGATTGCCTGGCTGATCTCAGCTCTGTCACTGATTAGCTTTGTCAACTTGGACTACTTTCTCAGTTTCCTCATCTCTAAAATGTGGCTGATAATGTCTATCTACAATTTTTACAAAAATTAAATTAGTTAATTTGTATAGAGTGCTTGGCACAAAATTGGGCATATAGTAAGCCCACAGCAACTGTTAACGATTATATAGGTTCTTGAAATATTTGGAGTGTTTTGCTTTGCAAAATGGCCTCAGACTACTTGGATTGATTCCATTCTTGACTTTTTTTTTTTTTTTTTAAATAGTTTTTCTTTTCTCCTTTGCAGGAGGCAGGCCCATCTTGCTGCTGTAAGTTGCCTGGCCAACAGCTTTCCCCAGCTATTTCCCCAGATACAGCTTTCAGACTCATTGTTTCTAACTTATTTTTTTTTTTTTTTTTTTTTTTGGAGACGGAGTCTCACTCTTTTTGCCCGGGCTAGAGTGAGTGCCGTGGCGTCAGCCTAGCTCACAGCAACCTCAAACTCCTGGGCTCAAGCAATCCTTCTGCCTCAGCCTCCCGAGTAACTGGGACTATAGGCGTGCACCACCATACCCGGCTAATTTTTTTTCTATATATTTTTAGTTGTCCGGTTAATTTCTTTCTATTTTTAGTAGAGACGGGGTCTCGCTCTTGCTCAGGCTGGTTTCGAACTCCTGAGGTCAAACAATCCGCCCGCCTCGGCCTCCCAGAGTGCTAGGATTACAGGCGTGAGCCACTGCGCCTGGCCTCTAACCTATTTTTAACTTAAAGGATGCTGAGTTTGTTAGAAAGAAGACTGGTATAGTGCTGAAATAAAACTCAGGACTAGATACATTAATGGTAGGAAACTTGACATTTTTTTCGAGTAATAATTTATTAATATTTTATGCCATGTGCCAGGCACTGGGATGAGCAGAACAGAACTCCCTGCTCTGATGGAGCTTATTTTTTAGTTAAGAAAGAGGCACATGGAGAGAGAGTCGCAGACTTCCCCCTGTACTTCTCCTCTACAGTAGAAACCCTAGGCCTGGGAGGTGAATGGTGGACATGTGGGGAGTGGGACCAAGACAAGACCCTGGGAGAGGTTGGTGGCCTGTGAGTATTGTAAGCATTTTCAACAGTGTTCTCCACAGTATTCTACCTATGGCAAAAGTACAACAATGGTAAAGACACTCTAGGGGATGAGTATTGGTAGCGACCAGGGTCCCAGTTCTCTGGTGGCTCTGCCTCACTCAACATGGCCAACATGACATGGTAATTTCCCTAGTAAGGAAGAGTTTGTACTGCTTCCCTATTTAAGTTACTGGATGGACATGTCCCATGTGAATGAGGTGGCATTCAGGTATTATGAGCATGACAGACACTGGGGGGACTCCACGGGTGTGCACAGTTGGTTGCTGCCTGGCCATGCTGCTGGGTCATAGTGCAGGTTAGCCAGAATGGTGGAAGGCTCACAAGTGCACCAATCAGCAAGAGCCGCAGACTTGAGCTGCTGTCCATGCTGGGCTGTGCTCTCCACAGTGGTTCCTCTACCATCAGACTCTTACTTTCCCATGACTATGTTTAGATTTATAACAAATACTTTGGTTGTTTCCCAAAGCATATAAATGACTACAGGATTGTTTTAAAGTGCTTGCTGAATGTTAAAAGCGCAGGTGGATGGTGTTGTGCTCCTATGCCAGCTACTTTCACCATTAGATCCATTATAAAGAGGGCAGAGAAGGTACAGTCCCAGCCTCTTACTGAGCTGTTGAGAGTGAATGCAGAATGCTGGAAAGGTGAGGGAAGTTGGGTCTTCCCAGCTCCAAGCAGAGAAGTCAGTTACTGATTAATTATTTATTCTATGTTGACAGAAAGTGAGTTTCAAGGCTTTTTGGTTTCATGGGCATACTCTACTGCCAGGTAAAGCTTTTTAAGTTAATGCAGATCAGATCCTCTGCCTCACACACAGTGCTGAGTGGCTAACAGTTACAGAGTGAATTACAAACAATGGCCAGTCAGGGTGAAGATCTTTACAGTTTGGTCTTATCCTTTGTTACTAGCTTTATGTTCTCCAACTTCTTTACTTGAATCCCTGACTTTAGTCCACCTGTACCTGGAATAAGCTCCACATATTCTTGCCTTTTGCTGGTGTCTCTGATTGGAAACCTCTTCTCTCATGTTCTGTTGGAGTCCTACCTGTTCTGAAGAGCCTGTCTCACTTCACATGCTGCATTTTTAGATGAAAATTGCCTAACTTCTCTTCTCCTCCTCTGTTGAATGGTTTGAATCATAGCAATGTGGGGCTTCTGTTTCTTTCATGGCAGTTATCAGTCCCCCTGCTTTGTTATTTGTGTGTTTGTCTTCATTACCTCTTGTGGATTAAATTCCCCTGCAGAACTACTAGCTTGGTGCCTTGTAACAGCAATTGTTGCACAGACATTGGTTTCCCGAGTTAAGCTGAGGAAGTCTAATGGTTATAATCCTCTAATTTCTCAGGCAGAAATCTTTTTATTCTCTGTCTTTTTAAATTAGGAGCAGCTTATCTTCTCCTGGTGTCTTTGAAGTTTTACAACCTGCATCAAACCATAGTACTTTTTATTCTCCAATTTCTCAAAACCTTTTTGTTTTTCTGAAAACTACCTCTAACATTTAAAAATCTTTCCTTTCCCCTAGGTCACTTTGACCTTTTGTGGGTAGCGTGGAATTCACACAGATATTTCTTCTCAGTGTAAGCATCAGCATGTCTGAAACCTATATTTGCACATCTGTGAGGTCATATTTTTGGTGGATAGTAAAAAACGGGATATAATAAATAAAACAACATACAGATAGAGTAAAATGTATTTCTTTGGACACAATAACAGGTTTCTTTAACATGCTTCAGCTTGAAGGCAGTACTCTAGAAGAAAATGAAGATTTTTAAAGAAATTTTAAAATCAGCTGATGTTCATTGAGGAAATTTAGAGAAAACAGAAATCTGTAAAGGGAAAAGTCACTTATAACTCCACAGAGATCATTATTAACATTTTGGCATATTATAGTTTTTTTTCCTTAGGAGAGATAATTTTTATATTTTCTGTTTTACTTATAACAGTTTAGCAAAATTGCTTCCATATATTACTACAAATTCTTGTAAATATTTGAAAGTAATGCTTAATATCCAATTAGGTGGATAACTGGCTTAACCACTTCTATATGTATGTATATATATATATACACATTTAAGTTATTTTCACTTTTTGCTTATTATCAACAGTGAATTTGTCTGCATAACTCTCCCCACCTGTGTGTATATGTGAGTGTGTGTGTCTGATATATTTTCTTAGGGAAGGTTTTCAGAAGTACAGTTGTTTGGAAAAGGGATAGGAATAAATTCAATCCCTGATGCATACCACCAGAGTGCTTTCCCAAGGACTACCCATTTCCCTCTCATGGTGAGAGCATGCTTTTCAGCTATCCATGTATTTGTGCTTTTACTCCTGAGGAAGTTTTGATAGCTTACTTGAAGTTTGTCCATATGGCTCATAATGAGGCTCTGACCTCCTGGCTGATTGTGGTGGTGGGAAGGTCTTGTGTTCACACTAGAAGCCTCTTTGCTCTTCCTCCTTTGTAGATCCCGACCTTGATCGACCGGATGCTTGTGTCTTCCAACACGAAAACCGGGGCTGCAGGAGCTGAGGCCTTGTCTCTCCTATTGAAGAGGCCCTGGGACCCTGCTGTCGGCGTGCTTTCTCATAACAAACCAGTAAGTTGGATGGCTCAGGACTTAACTATGGCACATGAAATTTTTAGGCTCAAGCCACAGAACCTTGACAAGAGAATGATAAATGGCTTCTTTAACTTTTTCATTAGTAACTTGTTTCGTGCTCACCATAGTTTTGTAAGCAAAGGAGTACTGGTTGGGATGAGAAGGGTGTTGGGATACTTGGGATTTCATGGAAGAACACCTCTCACCTCTTGTTTTGTTTGTGGTAGAGTCTTGCTCTGTCACTGTGGCTAAAGTGCAGTGGCGTCATCACAGCTCATTGCAACCTCAAACTCCTAGGCTCAGGCTATTCTCCTGCCTTAGCCTCCCAAGTAGCTGGGACTATAGGCATATGTCACTCTATGCCTAGCTAATTTTTTCTATTTTTTGTAGAGACAGGGTCTTATTCTTGTTCAGGCTAGTCTTGGACTCCTTGGACTCAAGCAATCCCAGAGTGCTAGAATTACAGGCATGAGCCACCATGCCCGACCTTACTCACTGTTTTTTGGGTGGGATTCTTTCTCTTTAGAGCAAACTCCCTGGCTCTCCTCTGATTCTCATCGCTTCCTCTGGCCCCTCCAGCTCCGTGTTTCCCACCTCACGCCGCCACCGCTTTTGGCAATCTCAGCTCTCTTGCTTGGGCAAGGTATGTATATGTGGGGACAAGAGGAACTTTCTCCTGGGATGAGAATGGATGACTTAAATGTGGAGCATCCCCTAATCCTTTTATTTGGAATTCTGAAGTCGAAAGTATTTAGAGTAGGTTAAGCAGAATTGAGAGAAGATTTGACACTTACCTCTGCTGGCATGGGTGCCACTTCTTTCCTTCAGGTCATCCCTGTAGCCACCCATCTGCTGAACAATGGCAGTGGGGTAGGAGTTCTGCAGTGTCTCGAGCACATGATCGGGGCAGTGAGAAGCAAAGTGCTGGAGGTGAGAGTGCGCCTATTTCAGTTCACTGTGGCACACCCAGCATTCTGGGCTTGTTCCGTTCCCATCTGTGGCCCCTTATCTTATTGTCTTCTTTCTCTCCCCAAAAAGATTCACAGCCATTTCCCACACAAACCCATAATCTTGATTGGCTGGAACACAGGAGCTTTGGTGGCCTGTCATGTAAGTAATTTCTGTCTTATTTGGAGGTCACTGAGGAATTGGAGGTTGTCCTGGGGTAGAGTACTACTAATGATAGCAGCTGTTGAGTCCTTTACTGTTTCAGGCACTGTGCTAGATGCTGTACCTATATAATTGCATTTTAAATTATAGAAGACAAACTTTATTTTTTTTAACTTTATTATGGAAAATATTAAGCAAAACAAAAGCAGGTATAGTGTAATAAACTAGCATAATAAACGCCATGGGCCCCCCCTCACCCAGCTTTACCAGTGATCAGCTCTCACCTGGGCTAGTTTCATCTTACCCCTGCTCACTTTTCTCTCCCCCGGATTATTTTCAAGGAAGTCTCAAATGTCATAGCATTTCATTTATAAGAACATGAATCTATATAAATGATACATGATTCATTTAGAGAGCATTTATTTCTTAAAAAAGAAAAAAAAGAGATTCCTTTTTTTGCCTCCAAACACAAGTACCATACCATTCTCCCATCTAAAAAAAATTTTTTTTTTTTTTTTTTTGAGACAGAGTCTCACTCTGTTGCCCGGGCTAGAGTGCCGTGGCGTCAGCCTAGCTCACAGCAACCTCAAACTCCTGGGCTCAAGCGATCCTCCTGCCTCAGCCTCCCGAGTAGCTGGGACTACAGGCACGCGCCACCATGCCCGGCTAATTTTTTATATATATATTTTTAGTTGTCCAGCTGATTTCTTTCTATTTTTAGTAGAGATGGGGTCTTGCTCTTGGTCAGGCTGGTCTCAAACTCCTGAGCTCAAATGATCCTCCCACCTCGGCCTCCCAGAGTGCCACCTAAAAAATTAACAGTAATTCTAGCAGGCAAAAATTAATAGCTCTGAAATTTAATGTTGCGTTTATGATCAGTTCCCTTCCAAGACATTAAGGAACCTTTTCTTTCTTATTTTATATACGTTTGTATGTTTGTCAGTTTGTGTAAGTGTCCCTGACATACCCAAGGCCCCAATTCTTCTGCTTCATACAGTCTAGTCAAGTGTGATATCTAGGGCCATGAGTGGAAGAAAGCCATCTCCCCCATAGTCCTTGCTCCGAGGGATGGCGGAACTCAGTCAGTGACTACTCCAAAAAATCTGGGATGTCTGGCAGCTATATGTTAAATTCAATAGAAATTTTCTTCACTTAAACAATAATGGCAAAATTTGTGTTCTCTCAATTATATTTATTATTCATGGAGAAAAACAGAGCGAGAGGGCTCTAGTGGAGGAGGTTGACAGGGCAGGGGTGTTGAACCTACCATTTTATGGTTCAGCCACCTGCTAGGGTCCTCTCGGACCCCAGTTGTCCAGGTAGTTGGCGCCTTATTTAAGAGCATGTTTCATGCTCTTACTGCTGCCGCTGTGGCTGATTGATGCATCTGGAGGTTAGGGTAGAGGAGGAGGAGATGGCAGTGGCTGGTGGGTCTGGACCACTTCAGAATTCTAGGTAGGCTGATGTGCAGTGAAGTCATTTGACTTTGAGACAAACTGTGCTGTTATTTACAGGTGTCAGTGATGGAGTACGTCACTGCAATTGTCTGCCTTGGGTTTCCTCTGCTTACCGTGGATGGCCCCAGAGGGGTAAGAACAAGGCGAAGCTGATTGCTGGGTCATTGGCAGCGGGAGTGAGGGTGTGCATGCCTCATCCAAGCTGGTGTTGAGGCAGACTGCAGTTGCACAGCTGACTCTCCTGAGTGGAGTTTCCAGGTCAGTGCTTCATGAATAGGAACTAGCAGATTCTGAAACCTATACCTCTTTTAGGATGTGGATGATCCCCTCTTGGATATGAAGACTCCAGTCCTCTTTGTCATTGGTCAGAATTCCCTGCAGTGTCACCCTGAAGCCATGGAGGACTTCCGGGAGAAGATTCGGGCTGAGAACAGCTTGGTGGTGGTTGGGGGAGCTGATGATAATCTCAGGTAGGTAGGGTCCTCAGAGCTGCGAGAGTCATGTTAGCAGTGTAAATAGATGAATCTGATTCGGTTAAAAGTGAGCATTAAAAAAATTTTTTTTTTTCATCTTTAGCTTCAGATTTATAAAAAGTTACAGGACTAGTACAAAAATATTCCCATATACCCTTCACCTGAATTTTCCAAATGTTATTAATAATATCTTACATAACAGAAGTAAAATTCTCAAAATCAGGAAATTAACGTTGATACGATACTGTTATCTAACCTACAGACTCAAATTTGATCATTTGTCTCCTAATGTCCTTTTTCTGGTCCAGGATCCAATCCAGGATCATGTTGCATTTAGTGGCCATGTCCTCTCAGTCTCCTTTAGTTCCTCAGTCTGTCTTTGTCTTTCATGACCTTGACATTTTTGAAGACTACTGGCCAGTTATTTTGTAGACTGTCCCTCAGTTTAGGTTTTTGACATTTTCTTAGGATTACACTGAGAATATGCATTTTGGCAGGAATGCCATGGAGGGCATGTACCCTTCTCAGTGTATGCTGTCAGAGGATACATGATGTTGATTTGTTTTGTCATTGCTGCTGATAACTTTGATCACATGGTTACAGTAGGTTCTGCCAGGTTCTCCACTGTGAAGTGACTGTTTTTCCCTTTGTAATTAATGGTTATTTTGTGAGGAGAAGGTACTTTGAGATTTTGTAAATACACTCCTTTTTATCATACTTTCTCTGGGGTAGCCATTTTTGAAAATTGTATTCCTTAGTGAGGATGAATGTGAACATGGATGTTCTTTGCATTAAGTATCCTTTGATGTATTTTGGAGATAAAGACAGCCAAAGTTTGGAAGGGTTTTTAGGAAGGTAATCTGGGTCATTGAGATGACCACTCTTAAGGCTGGGGCTTACAGGGCCTTTAGTTACATTTTCATGAAATGTACTGAAAAAGAGGTTGTGTCATTTATTTGGCCTCCTTTTTAAATACTCTCAATCTTAGAGATTAATTTCAGTTGTGTGTTTTAACTAGAGAGCTTAGAGCATGTACCTGCTCCCAGCTGTCTTTTAGTTTCCTACTCAGAAATGTTTTAGAGAAGTCTTTTTGGCCTTTGTCATTCACCAGCTTCTTATGAATTTAATGTTTAGTCGTTTGATAACCCAAGGCAATGTTTTCATGTAAATACATTGTTTTTCTTGGTATTTCAAACATTCTTACCTGCTGGAGAATGGATTGTGTGTGCGGAGTAGCTGTGAGGGAGTGGGAAGCTGTTGGAATGCAGTTACTGAGAGTTAGCTTATGAGGCTGCTGATGAGACATTTGCATGGTGTAAGAGCACTGCACTGAGAATTGGGAGACCTCAGTTATTCTTGACCCCTTTGCTAAGAAGCTTGGATAAATTGCTTAACTTCCGTGACTCACTGTCCTCATTTATTAAATGACAGTGTTAACACAATATCAGAGGCCAGCCATCAGTAAATTGGGATGTCAGAATTTGGAAGCTCATAATGCTGTTCTCTGTCCAGTCACATGGTACCCCGGTTCTTTCTTTGCCGGGACTCTGTCGGAAGCCAAGGGTTTTAATGCTACCTTTCAGAGAGGGGAATGCAGCTGGCTATGGTCACTTTCTCTCACTTTCTCTTATCCCTTTAGAACTAACCTATGACCACCTTTCCTCCTCTCCTACTGACTCAGTTCAGCAGCACCCAGTAATCTCAGGGTTTGGGGCTGTGTTGAGGGACCTCTAGATGAGGTTTTAGCAATCTGGATAGAGTTAATCTATTAAGCCCTAGGTATAGGACTTCTGGAGTGGCGGTCCAAGGCACCGTGCTTGGTTTCTTTACATGTACTTTTGTTTAATCCCTGTAACTTCATGAATGAGGTGTTACGATTCCCCATTTTGCAGATGTGGAAACAGCTTGAGAGAGGTTACATTACCTGCCTGAGGGCTAACATAGTTTTCCTTTCTGGGCCTAGAAAATAACACAGAAAAGAAATTTATTCTTATTTCCATAGGATGCCATGGAATGTTTAAGAAGTAAACATTTCCTTCTTTTCCTCTCTTAGAATAAGCAAAGCGAAGAAGAAATCAGAAGGGTTGACTCAGAGCATGGTGGACAGATGTATTCAGGTAAACAGTTGTTTTGTATGTTTTTCTCAGCTAAACTTGCCTTTCTATAGCTTTTTGGTTTGGTCTTGTTGGTAGTACCCTCTTGGGCTCTGGGGGGTGAGGGCATATCCACTGGGGCTTTTGGTAGACTTCAATCATAAGCAAAGAAAACGGAAAAGAGAGAGGGAGAAAAAGAGAAAAGGAGAGTGGTGAATGAACATATGAGTGAAGCATCAGGAGAGAAAGGGTATATGCAGTAGTGGTGGAGTGTGACCACCCCAGCGCGCCCCTCACAGAGGCACCTTCTGGTCTTCTCAAACCACAGCTACTCAGAGGCCTGGAGTTTGTGCCGGGCCTGGTGTGAGTGGGGAAGGACTGGCATATCTTCTGGATGACAGAGCCAAGGAGGAATCGACTGTAGTGTGAAGCTCTCTGAGAGGTTCCTGTTCTCCAAACAAGGACTAATTGACCTTGGCTCTCCCTACACTAGGATGAAATTGTAGACTTTCTCACGGGAGTGCTCACTCGCGCTGAGGGTCATGTGGGCTCGGAGCCTCGGGATCAGGATGCTGAGAAGAAGAAGAAGCCCCGTGATGCAGCCCGCAGAGACCTGGCCTTTGAAGTCCCTGAACGGGGCAGTCGACCTGCCTCCCCAGCCGCCAAGCTGCCTGCCTCACCCTCGGGCTCAGAGGTAGAGCAAGCAGGGAGGGAGGCAGGGAGAGGGAGCATTTTGCTGAGGAGTCAGGACTGCAGAGTTGGTTCCTTAGCTTCCTGGGGATGCTTGTCCGCCTTGTCAGTGCTGTAGGCCTATAAGTTCCTACGAGGGGAGTTCCAGGGGGGCGTGCTTGACTGAGTCAGATTCTCATGGCACTGGCTATCTCTTGGCCTTCTTACCCTACTCAGGATCTCTCCAGTGTGTCCAGCAGCCCTACCTCGAGTCCCAAGACTAAAGTGACCACAGTGACCTCTGCCCAGAAGTCCAGTCAGATTGGGAGCTCTCAGCTGCTAAAGAGACATGTACAGCGGACAGAAGCTGTGCTGACCCACAAACAAGCCCAAGGTATAGGCACCTGGCTAGTGATCCCTCTTGGGTTCTGTCTTCTGCAGTTAATGTCATATGACAGTTAGAAAGTATTAGCATCTGCGTATTTTTCCAGGGGAATGTGAGAGGCACCGCTTTCCTACATATCTGTCTAGGCAAAATTAGATTAAAATGAATACTAAGGGCTATGCATTAGTGGGGTTTTGTGGTCACTAGTTAGAGCTTTGTCTTGGTGTTCTGGGGAAGTTAGGCTTTGTGAACACATGTATTGGCCTAAACTTTTTTCGACCTACTAATTGGAGAAGCTATATTGTCTTTTGTTCCAAGCCTCACTAAGCCACTCCTGCAGTTAGGGAGTTCTCCAATCATGTGTACTGGATGATTGGTTTTATTCATCAGATTCTAGGGCAACTCAGCTGGCATCATGCCCTTTCTTTGTTTTGTCCTTAAAGAGGTAAGATTTGCACATTGAGACCTTCAGCAAAGTTTATCAGGGTTCTCTGCAGATAGGTTTCAGATAAGGCTGGGAATTATTTGTATGATTGAAATTAAAGTTTAGAGAGCTGCGAGTGCTGTGTAAGGAGCTATAGAAAAGGGAGGGTTCAGTGGGTAGGGGAAGAAGAAACGGTAGCTCTGCCCTCACTTTGATGCACTTAGGTGGCCTTGAGGTAAGGCCTCTTGGGCATCAGTGTTTGACGATGCATCTAGGAGCATGTGTCATCTGAGGTTCTGAGGAGCATGGGAGTGCCTGGGAAGAGGCAACAGCCATAGTTGGCTGTTGAGCAGAGAGATGCAGAGGAGATAGGAGGCTGATCTGCTCACTTCCCCTGTGTTTGTTTTAGTGGAGCCAAAGAGTAAGAACTTAAACCTGGGTCTCTTGTGAGCAGAAGTGTGAGTGGATGGGTGAAGGCAAAAAAAAGAGGCCAGGCCTCTAGGGTCTGCATGGATTCTGTGGTCATGGATCTTCTTGAGTAGTGGCCAGAGCCAAGCTCTGTGTGGGCAGTATGCCCTTAGGCTTTTAATGAAGACAGAGCCAGTGGTCTGCTATGCTTCTGTAGAGTGGTTAATTGAGAATGTAAGGAGTTCTAGAAGGCTGATTGGTGAGCTGCGTTTGAAACAGGACCCACAGGGGGAGAGCAGCTGCCTTAGAACCCTGGCATTAGCAGAGCTGATGGGCAAGCAGGGAACGAGAGCAGCTAACATAAATGGAGCCCTTGCTACGTGCCACGCCTTCTTCTTGGCACTCGACTTGCTATAGTTTGTTGAGTCTTGGCCACAGCCCCGTGAGGCAGGTCCAGATTATCATCCTCAGTCTATAGGTGATTCTGTAGAGCTGCTGCCTGGCAGAGTGAGATTCCCATGCAGTAACTTTAGAAAGAGCCTCCGTTGACCATTTTCTACACACCTTTTTCATCTATTTCTTATTTCCTCTCTTTTTCTCCTTTCTCTGGCTGGCTATGATTTCTGTAATTCTTTCTGATTCATTCCAGCACAGTTTGCTGCTTTTCTGAAACAAAACATGCTGGTGAGGAAAGCTCTTCCTCCCGGCACCTCCTCCTGTCTCTTTGGTGAGTATTGTTCTTTCTCTCACCTGTTCGTCCTCTGCGTTCTGCTTTTCTCCACCTCCCTCTTATTTCTGTCCCATATCTGCTTCTCATCTGTCACAGTTTGGTTTCCTCCTATTCTTTTCTTCCTGCCTTTTTCTATCTTCTGATTTTTGTTTTCATGCTGTCTCTTTTTGCTTACTCTGTAGTCTTTGCTCCTTCTTCATTCTTTGTTTGCTTCTCATGGTGTTTTTCTTGTGTTGTCTTGGTGTGGTTCTTGGCTCTGCTTCTCCTTTGTGCGTCTGTGGCTTATTGCCTGTGAGCCTGCATTTCCTTTTGTGTTTTTCTCCCTGCCTGTTTTCCTTTTTCATCCTGGCAGCCGCAAGCCCACCAGCCACTTATCAGCATAAATCCTGTAACTCCTTTCCCTTCCACCATCTTCCTACTTTGATTTTAGCCTGTGCATTTCTCCCCTAAGCAATCCATCTAGCCGGCTATGCTCTAACTGTAGCCCCATGCCAGGACCCCTCCTACATCCTCGCGTGGCTGCTGCCTTCCTCCCCATCCCCTCTCCTGCTTGCCTGTGCTACAAAGACTTGTGGACTTGTGGGCTTAAAGAGGAGGGAATCTATGAGGGAGTCTGAAGGATAACTTAAGAGTCCCAAAGGCTTGGCTGTATGCGTGATGAGTCTACTTGATTCAGTGGAGGGGGAAGCCCACATGTGAACAGATGGCTTTTCTCTGCACTGGTACAACCTGGGGACTAGGTTGTGACATGGGCCACTGTTGCCCTGTTACCTGGGCAAAGGTGCTCCCTCACCTGGTAATTACTAAAAGCCGGCTTTCAGTCCTGGTGGTAGTCCTTGTCATTGCCTCCATTTGGCAAGTGGACCTTCAACCTTGGGCTTTTAGGGCAGGGTGGGACTTTGAGAGCCTTGAGAAAAACTCTCTGTTTTAGAGAGGACTAGATGAGCTGCTTCTCCATGGGTTCTTCATAGAATGTTTAATGCCCCCAGCTTTGTGGTGATGTGGGTAGGACTTAAAACAGGAAAATGATCACTTTCTTTGAGTCTGGGAAGGACTGTTTAGATCCACTGTGGTGAGTCCTCTGTTTTTGTTATTGTTGTTAGCCTTTGCTAGGCAGGGTCAGGGGCACTTTTGTCTTTTTATTCCTACCACCTCAGGGCCCCTTTCCTTCCAACTCCAGGGCAGGGTGAGGGATGGGCATAGAGCCGTGTTTGGAGAAGGCATGGTTAGGTCCACTGTGGGTGGGGCCTGAGGGGGGTGGGCTTAAAGCATGGGTGGTCTCCTTTGAAGTATGGCCCTGTACGTGGGGTATTTTTTCATGTGTTTTCATACATGGCCGTGCCAGTGCTAGTTGACTGGCAGTGTCTATTGGGCTGTTTTGGGTCGTGGAGGATCTCACCTCAGCTTCATCTCTTAGTTCCCATTTCATCGGAACCAACAGAGGAAGCAGAGAAAGAGGATCTTAGGGTCCAGCTGAAGCGGCATCATCCCTCAAGTCCTCTTCCTGGCAGTAAGACCTCCAAGCGACCGAAGATCAAGGTGTCCCTTATCTCCCAAGGGGAAACAGCTGGAGGGCCTTGTGCTCCTTCCCAAGGAGGAGCTCCAGAAGGTGAGTTCTCTTGGCATGTTCAAATAAGAACTGACCGAGCTCTCCCAGGGTACATAACGTTGCCCCCTTGGTGGCTACCAGCCCACGGCTCAGCCTCTGCCTCACTGTGAGAGGTGCCTTAAGCAAAGAAGGCACAAGCTCACACACACAGGGAAAGTGGGCAGTGCCCTCACCTGAACGAGGCAGAATATGAGAGGAAACTGTCGGGTCATTCAAAGCATCATATATTTTATTCTTTTTTGAGGGAGGGTTCAATTAAAGATAATAAAATATTCCAGAAAGTTTAGAAAATAGAAGGAAAAAATAACTCCAGCTCCCCTTACTCTAACATGGTTCTTTTTTAATCTTCCAGTTTTTGTCCATAATATCTTGTATTTAGCCTGAGTTGTGGAACCTAGAAAGGTAGGGGCCAAAGAGGACTAACCAGTGGCCTTGGGGTTTTCTCTCTTGCAGCTGTGGGTGGGAAACCCATCACCATGACACTGGGACAGGCTTCTGCCGCGGCCAAGGAGCTCACAGGACTTCTTACCACAGCCAGGTGAGTCTATTTCTTGATCTTCCTCTGTTTTCTTTTTCTCTTTATCCCTTTTCTGAATCATGTAATGCTTCGGGAAAATGATGGATTCTGGATTCTTTCACTTATGGGAATGTGACTTCTTTCTGATTGGAATCTTTGTCTTTTGGGTCAACTCAGAGTTCATTTTTACTTAAAGATTATAGTGTTTCCTGGCTTTTACTCTAAGACCTGAGATCTTTACTTTAGGCCTGACTTGTAGAAGGACTAGAGGCCGGGTTCAGAAGGTAGGACAAAGAAACTGAAGGTTCTAGCCTTGTGTTCACTGCTGAAAGCCTTGCTGGGCCCCACTCTGGACCTTCCCTGTATTGCTAGGCTCTGCTGCCCTCTGACCTTTGGATGATGGTGCTCCTTTCTATGTCTCCAGGTCAAGTGCTTCTGAAGGTGGAGTCTCAGCCAGCCCATCCCCTTCAGTGGTGGCAAGCAGCACTGCGCCCAGTGCTTTGCACACAATCCAGAGCCGCTTGGTGGCCACCTCTCCTGGTAACTCCCTCCCAGGTATCTTGTAGCCCAGCTTTCTCCTTTCCCAACAGAGTCTTTTCTCGTGCTGGAGGGGGATCCTAGGAAAGCATCCCTGGAGCTAAAGGATGTGCCTCTGGGTCTTAGAGTAGTCATAGAGGCTTGATGTGAAGCTGAAACTAGCTTGGCTGAGGGGATTCCTTGGCCTTTATAGTGAGCAAACATGCCAGTCTGCAGGGAAAGGAAGGGAAGGGAAATAGCTGATAGATGTATGTACAGTCTTCCCTCTGTATCCACAGGGTATTGGTTCTAGGACCACCCACCAATACCAAAATACATAGCTGCTCAAGTCCCTTATATAAAATGGCATCATATAGTTGGCCTTTTGTATCTACCGGTTCCATAGCTACAGGTTTCTGTGTGTGGTTGGTTGAATCTGTGGATGTGAAGCCCACAGATATCACAGGGCCAACTGTATTGTGTTTCATTTTGGTGTTTAAAGACATATAACCGAATAAAACTGGAAATGGTGCTATCCTGGGCATTAGCAGTACGAGACATTTTTCTGCCTATGCTTTCTCCAACCCTCCACCCTACACTGAAAGGCTAGTTGCCTGAGCTCAGTGGGGCTGAGGCACTGCGGATACCCCTCTCCTTTGAGAGGGCCTTCCTCTTTGCTTTGAGGCCATTGGACTGTGTAAGGTGAAGCGTAAGTTAGGTATTTGGCATTCTTCCAGCTTAAAGTCTTTCTTCCCTGGAAAGAAAGGGAATTTAGATTTCCCGAAACTGTCCAAAATGTAGGACTGGTGGTTTGGAGCAGGTTGGGATGTGCAGAGTGAATCTAAGGCAGTGTCTGGCATAGTACCTTTCTTCATGTGGCATCCAGTGCGTGCATGCCTGCCTCAAGAGACCTTCCTGGCATCTTTCTGAGGGCAGGGGAATGTCCAAGGGCAGGAGCATTGGTGTTTTAGTTGGTAGTGAGGGTGGGTGAGTGTGGCTGTTCTTGGGATACTTGCAAGTGATTGAGCTTGTGCCAATGCCTGTTATGTCCTCTCCTAGGGGCCACATCAGCCAGCAGCCTCCTCCAAGGCCTCAGCTTCAGCTTGCAGGATATCAGCAGCAAGAGTTCTGGCCTCCCAGCTAATCCTTCCCCAGGGCCAGTCCCACAGGTGCACAACTGCTATCCACTGGGCTGGGCAGGTGTGGGGCCTTCTCATTTAGTTGGTTTTGGCAGGGATACTGGGTCTGGAGTAAGTGGGTCAAGGACACATAGGCTTCTAACTATTAATACATAGCCAGGAGCTGCCAAAGGTTAAGGTCCTCTCACTTACTTTGTGACCTTGGGCAAGTTTCTTGACCTCTCTGTTTCCCTGTCTGTAAAATGAAGTAATAATAGTATTTCCCTCATGGATTAAATAAGATAATGTATGCAAAATGCCTGGAAGAATACTTTGCATGTAGTAGGCACTCAATACATGTTAGCCTTTAATATTATGCTGTGGGCCCTCCAAACTCGAATGTTGCTGTTGGGCGACAGCTTCTGATCACCTGGGCTTGTGTGTCCCACAGGCCACCAGTGTGAAGTTGCCCACCCCCATGCAGAGCCTGGGTGCCATCACCACGGGCACCAGCACCATTGTCCGTACCATTCCTGTGGCCACCACTCTCTCCTCCTTGGGTGCCACTCCTGGTGGGAAGCCCACAGCCATCCACCAGCTGCTGACCAATGGGGGCCTCGCTAAGTTGGCAAGCAGCCTCCCTGGCCTGGCTCAGATCTCTAACCAAGCATCAGGTGAGTCTCTCATGAGAACTGTGGGGACTCCCAGATCTGGGATCTTCCCCCAGGACCTTCCCATCTCACATGGGCAAGGTATGATGTTGAACCCAACCACACAGGGTCCTGACATTGACCCTGGATTCAGCTGTGTGGACCCTATGCCCCAGAGAGGTCGAGAGAACACAGGCTGTTTCCTATTGCCTTTCAGATTGAGAGGGCATAGATGGCCCAGCTGGGGAGGAGGCTGAGGGGGTGTGTTATGTGGGGAAGAAACTCTCCAGGAAAGGAAAGCCTCAGCAGAAAGTAGAGGCTGTGACCCCAAAACACTGCCTCTCTTTGTCTCTCTCAGGCTTGAAGGTCCCTACCACTATTACTCTGACACTCCGTGGCCAGCCGAGCAGAATCACCACGCTGAGCCCCATGGGCTCAGGAGCAGCCCCGTCTGAGGAGCTCACCTCCCAGGTGCTGCCCTCCAGCTCACAGGTGAGTCTGCCTGGAAACATTGAGGACACGGGCTCCAATAATGAGAAGTTTGGGGCCAGGCGACCCGCTAACTGGAGGAGCTGCCAATGCACTGGACTTGTAGGCAAAACGGATTCAAATCTGGACTCTGGGGTTTGTAGCTTTTTAACTTTGAACAAATCAGGCCTCTCTGAGTCTCCTCTTCTGTAACACTCCCTGGATGTTGTGAGGATTAAATATGTAAATATGTTCAAGTGTGTAGCAGTGCTTGGTATTTAATGTTTTTGTTTACTTTCTCTCTCTTTTCCTTTTTCCCTCTCTTTTTTGGTTTCATCATTTAGAGGTTGTGAGTAGAGGCTAGGTGGCTAATATTCTTTCTTTGACTAATGGCTTTATAGCACTGTGCCTTCCCAGATCTTAGTGTTCGCAGCTGTCTTTTTAGGGCACAGCTAGGTTTTTATAGCTCTTATCCAGAAAGTCACCATTAATTCCTCTTAGCTGATCTGGTTTCCATTGTGACCTTTGCAAGTAAAATGTTTCTAGGTTAAACTGGTGCTCTGAGGAGCCACCCAAAGATCAGGCATTAAGCAAAAAAATAAAATAAGTTTGAGTCCAGTATGTTATTTTTTTAATTTTTATTTTTTGAGACAGTCTTGCTCTGCCACCCCGGCTAGAAGTACAGTGGCATCATCATAGCTCACTGCAACCTTAAACTCCTGGGCTCAAGTGATCCTCTTGCCTCAGCCTCCCCAGTAGCTGGGACTAAAGTGTGAACCACCATGCCCTGCTAATTTTTCTATTTTTGGTAGAGACGGGGTCTTGGTCTTGCTCAGGCTGCTCTTGAACTCCTGATCTCAAGCAGTCCTCCCGCCTCAGCCTCCCAGAGTGCTGGGATTACAGGCATGAGCCACTGTGCCCGGCCTTGAGTCCAGTATTGAGTGTACTTGCCCTCAATATCCGTTGTTCAGCCAAGACCTTTCCGTGTGTTGGCAGTGTGCTACACAGGCTGCGTAGCTGAAGGCCTGGCCCTGTCTTTATCACCACGCCAGCCCACCTGGGAACTGGGGTTCTAGGTACTACTGGCAGGTGACAGTTCGTGAGCCATTCCAGAAACTCTTCTGTCTCTTCGTCTTTCCTCTTAGGGGAAAATACTACACGGAGATCGGCACCTAACATTCATTGGGATCATAGCTACCCCTTTTTACAAAGGAGTGGAAGTATTTTTATTTTTTTATTTTATTCCTTGTTTTTTTCAATTACAAAAGCGATCATGCTGATTTTAAATAATTCAAACATAGAAATAATATAATTTAGGAAGTGAAAATTTCCCATGATGCTACTCCCAGAGATGATATTTGCTGTTAATAACTTGATATGGATTCTACCAGATTTGTGTTCCTATACAAAGTACATTATTTTATTTTGGGCAAAAAATGGTATCACAGAGTATGGACTGTATTGTAACTATCCTTTGTTTATAAGTCTTGTTGTGGCATATTTCCCTGTCAGTTACATAGAGACCCTATCTATCGCTTCAGAGGCTGGCTAGTCTTTCACTGGGTGGATGTGGGAATGTGTATTTCACTAACACTTCCTGTTAGGTAGATAGTTGAGTTATGTTTTGTTTTTTGATGTTGTAAATAATGCTGTGGTGAACACCCTTGGTGTTGACGTTTTTGTACCTCTGGGAGCATTTCTCTTGGCTAAAGACCAATAAGTGGAGGATATGTGCATCTAATAGCTGGCTGGCTGCTAATTGCCCTTCAAAAAGTTTGCTAATTTACAGTTCTAGCCACAGTGATGAGAATATCTGTTTTCTTTTACCTTTCTCTGTTGTGGAAATCAGTTGTTGAATTTTATCAGTCTGATGGGTGAAAAATGAAAGTGTGTTTTAAATGTGTATTTTCCTGATTACTTACGAGATTAAGTCTTTTATGAATTGCTTGTCGTATTCTTTATTTGATTTATAACAGCTTTATATATTCAGATGTTAATCCTTTATTTGTTGTATAAGTTGCATATACTTTACTGCAGTCAGTGACTTGTCTTCTTTTTTTCTTTTTATTGAAGCATTGAGTGCTTGGCCAACTTTTTTTGTTTTGGTTTCAATATATTTTATTCTGATGAAGTTATATAAGTAGATGTCTTTTAACTTTTATTTCTGGATCTTTTATCATACAGACATTTACAATTTTTATATAGTAAAATCTTCAAATATTTCCCTTTGTGGCTCCAAGGGTGCTACCCTTGGAGTGTGTGGAGTGCTACCACAAGAATATAATCTTTTCTCTATAATTTTAATTGTGGACCTGGCATGATGGCTCATGCTTGTAATCCTAGCACTCTGGGAGGCCAAGGCGGGAGGATTGTTTGAGTTCAGTTCAAGACCAGCCTGAGCAAAAGCGAGACTTTGTCTCTACTAAAAGTAGAAAAATTAGCTGGGCGTGGTGGCACATGCCTGTAGACACAGCTACTCAGGAGGCTGAGACAGGAGGATTACTTGAGCTCAGGAGTTTGAGGTTGCAGTGAGCTACGATGACGCCACTGCACTCCAGCCAGGGTGACAGAGCAAGACTCTGTCTCAAAAAAAAAAAAAAAAATTTAATTGTGGTAAAATATACATAACATACAATTTACCATTTTAACCATGTTCAAGCACACAGTTCAGTAACATTGAGCACATTCACGTCGTTGTACAACCATCCCCACTGTCTATCTCTAGGAACTTTTCTGTCATCCCATATTGAAACTCTGTCTTTGTGTTTTCTTATAATGCTTTTCTTTGTTTCCTTTAGTTCCTTAGTGCTCTTGTAACTTACTTTTGCATACTAAGTGAGGTAGGGATCAGTCCATTGAAATCCACTACTCTCACATCCCAAATTACTGTGCACACCTGGGCCCATTCTGTAGCCTGCATCTGTCTATTCCTATGCCTTATGTTATTGTTTGATAATGCAGATCCTCAAGTGTCAATTCTTCTAGTTTGCTAAGATCATCTTTATTCTTTTCCTTTCTCTTGATAAATAATAGGTTTTGAATTTTGTCCATTGCCCTTCTAAAATCAGATGAACAAGTGTAAACATTTTCTTTTGGTTAAAATGATGAATTACTTTCATAAGTAATGTGTGTCCTATTCTTTTTTGTACATCCCCTAATTTATTTTTATTGTACATACAAAGGAAATAAGACCCTATCAAAAGAAAGCAAAGTGAAAAACGAAAGAAGCCAAGTATTACAAAGGAAAAGCATGTCTATTCCTTCTATTAATATTTGCTCTTTGGCCTTTTTGTTTATTAGTCAGATTGGCCTTTAGTTTTCTTCTTCACCCTCCAACTTTTGTGTATGTGTGCTTTACTTGCTCAGGTGTGTAAAATTGGTGATTCAATCCTTGTAGAATGAGATGGGAAGTGGTTTATTTTTTTTCTCATACTGTAAAACAATTATATAGTACAGAAATGATCAGTTCGTTGATGGTTTGGTGGAAGTGACCTATAAAACCATGTGGGCCTGTTTTTTAGGCTGTCTTCACCTTTGCTGATGCCATGTTGATGCACAACTAGACCACAGACCTCTGCTTCGGGATAACTTCCTCCTATGTCAGATGGTCTTCCTGGGCTTGCTGTGGCCTGGGGAGCTGGTTAGTGTTGAGGAGATAATAGAGGTAATTAGAGAATCCTCCCTTTCCATGGCTAACTTGAAGCATAGAGTAAAGACCAAGGTCTGGCCTTCTTTCTACCTGATGCGGTTAACATGAGATTAGTTTTCATCTTATAAAATGGGTGTGTAATTTCTAGGAGGGGTCTAGTGGTGATTCTTTTCTAACAGGCAAGGAGATGTTACTAGATTAAGTCTTGCTGACTAGAAAGCTTCTAATGGTTACCTCAGTGTCGAGACCGCCAGACAGTATATATTGAGGAAAGAGCACTGGACTATGGGTCAGGCCATCTGTTTTCACCCAGCTGCGTGATCCTGGGCAAATCACCTAACCTCTGTGGGCTTTGGTTTTCTCATCTAGTCTAGTGGGTAAGTTAGCTTAAGTCAGTAATTGTTGTAGTGGGATTAGTAGGGGCTCAGAATCTTCTCAGGCTTTTGGGAACATGAATTTTTAAATGCTGAGAAACAAACTATCCATTTTTTGACAGTTTTGAGGCAATTGAAAGTTTGAACACTGGATAGTTGTTGATATTAAGAAATTGTTAACCTTATTACTTGTGATAATGATATTACATTTAAGTTTTAAAAAACAACCCTTTTTTATTTTGGGGTTACATATTGCAATATTTATGGATGGAATGAATTTTATTTTATTTATTTATTTTTTAGACAGAGTCTTGCTCTGTCGCCCCAGCTAGAGTTCAGTGGTGTCATCGTAGCTCAACTGCAACCTCAGACTCTTGGGCTCAAGTGATCCTTTCGCCTCATCCTCCTGAGTAGCTGGAACTATAGGCATGCTCTACCACACCTGGCTAATTTTTAAATTTTTTGTAGAAACAGGGTCTCACTATTGCCCAGGCTGGTCTTGAACTCCTGGGCTCAAGCGATCCTCCCGCCTTGGCCTCCCAAAGTGCTGGGTTTATACACATGAGCCACCACACCTGGTAAGGATGGAATGAATTTAAAAAGAAAAAAGGTTGTATACACCAACTAGATTTCTTTAAGGTCTGTGCAAGCCATTAATTGTTTTGTTTCCGACACTGATTATTATTTACTATGTGTTTCCTTTATGGGAATGGACTATTGTGTACTCCTTACAGCTGAGAAGCTTTGAGGAAGAAGCGGAGGGTAGGGACCGTGTTGTGTCCTGCATCAGAGTCCAGAAAATGGACTCCTTGCCTGTGGTGACAAGATCTTTTTCTTCCCTGGCTCTCTTGTCATGCTGGCAGGCAGCACCTCTAGCTGTCCCTGAGCAAGCGGGCTCACTCTCAGGTGTAGTCATAATCAGAACAGGGTTATCATCTATGCACATATGGGCAGGGAGACCCCATGAGGTTCTGATTGTCAAACCCTTCCTCATTTCTCCCCTGTGTGCCTTCCATCTTCCCTCCTTTACTGCATTTTCAGAGACCTCTTAGGAGTTTCCTAAGGGTGAAATCTAGAAAAGCGGGGAAACCCTTGGTGAAAAAAGCCATACCCTCTCTACTGGGCTTCCATTTTCATAAGCTGCAGGGCTCAACAATTGATGACATCCTCCACACCCCTATGTGTCTAAGACCTAAAAAATGTTACTGTCAGAACAGTCGTGGAAATCTTCCCTTCAGTTCTGTAGCACTTAATAACTCACTATTTTCTTTTCTGTGCATTCCCTTCCTGTCCTCATATGTAATAAGAGCTGACCTTTATAGTTGAACGAATACTATACTGAGATGTTTTATGTGGATTATGTCATTTAATCCTCACAATGACCCTGGGAAGTAGGTGCTGTCATCTGCATCTTACAGGAGGCTCAGAGAGCGTAAGTCTTGCCCTAAAGTGGTAAGATGAGTCTCTGACCCTAGAGTTTACGTTGTTAACCACTTGGCAGCTAGAACACATGTCCTTTTGTATCACGTTTCTTCCCTGTTGAGAGTTACTTCTTTGGAATAAATTCTCAGGAGTGGGATGATGGATGGGATTAGAGGGTCCAGATGTAGTAACCTGGCAAAGCTTTGACCCTTGTTCACTACCTCTCCTGCCACAGCGCCTGCCCCCAGCACCCTGAAGATGCCGTGTGATATGTCCTCCTTACCATGTTGGTGATGTCTGCCTCACGGTGGGCCCTGGACACATGCGTGGTCCTGCTGAGCTGTCCATGTGTCTGAAGACCTCTTTAAGACAGTCATTTTTGCCTCTCTGCCAACTTTCTTCAGGGTTGGGCCTTTGGGTCTTCAGAGGAACCGTGAGGTTAGGTGACATGGCGCCAGCAAGGGAAGCACCGTCCTCTAGGATCTGCAAGTCCAGCTCCAGAATCCCCAGCCTCCCCAGCAGACCTGGCTGTGCACGGATCAGAGTACACGTCCTCCCCTGCTCAAGCTGAGGTTTGACGCTAGTGTCAGTGTTGGACTGAGTGCTGCATTTAATGAAGGAGTTTCCTTTAGGAGGTCTGTGCTATCCCCTGTGTCCAGTTGAGAAGAGACGTCCACGTGGTCCGGGGCTGCAGGAGTAGGTTTGAGAGCCCTTGCTAAGGACTGAGCTCATCCTGGCTTGCTGGCTGGCAGTTCAGAGCCAAAAGGGATCGTTTTAGATATCAGTGTTGCCTTCACTGAGCAGCCATGGGAAAGTGTTCCCCATGCAACTCCCCATCAGAAACCACATCAGGTACTGAGTAGCCTGCTGAGACTTGGGAACTTCATGATTTTTGCGTTTTATAATGAAGGCAAAGAGAACTGGGCTGTCATCTTTCAGCCCCTTTGGCTTACTGCAGGTGTGGGAAGCCGTGGTTGCCAGGAGATGAAAGCTGGTCCCTTTCTCTGTTTTAGCATGCTTTGGGCAGTTCCTACATCCAGAGAGTTTTCAGGTCCAGATAGGCTGAAGAAGAATGGAACAGCAAAGGAAGTGGCTTAAAGGAAGTGCCAGTAAGCCCTGTGGTGAAAACAAGTTGGGCTTGAGTCTGCATCTGGCACCTAAGGAACTGGTGATTCTGCTGGAGATGAGAAGAATTTGCCAAGTCAGAGGAAAGAAAGCTCAATCCCTGATATCCTTTCTCCAGTGCCTGGAGGCGAAGTTGGGAAAACAAGCTATGTAGTATCTTGGTCTTTGCAGGAAGCTTAGGGCATCAGAATGACAAAGTTCATGGTTCACTGTTTTTGTTTCTGAGACTTTTTGTCCTTCTGCTTAGAAGTGGGAAGATTATTGGCAGTGACTCTACCATGCAGGGCTATTGCTACCAGCCTAAGCCCTGTGGGTGGTAATCTCTGGAGAAGTGGTCACTGAAGATGGAGCTCTGAGCTTTCTCATTAACTCTTGACAACACTTGTGTGCAAGGGTAGTTTTAGATTTATCTTAGAACTTATCCTCCAGAGCAGGCTCCCTTCCCTTCTATACTTAGAATGTTTCTAGTCAAGGTGATGCACAGGGCAACCTAAGTGTGATCTGCTTAGTGTCCTTTTCTATAGGCGGAGGGCCCACAACATGGCTCAAATTGTGGTCCAGGATCCTGACCCACATTGCAGTGTGTATCTACACGAGGCCTCTTGTGTTTAGTCCAGTCAGTGGTAGCCAGGAGGAAGTGCACAGTGTGCAGGAATCTCAGATGAGGCTGGTCAGAGTGCTGCAGGTAGAAGGCTGTGTGATAGGAGTAGAGGGGGATCTTTACACCATACCTTCCCTCCCTGACCTGATGAGCTGGTCTCAGCAGTAATTCACATAGAATTAGGCTATATTTTTGCATTAGCTGGTAGGTAACTTTCTGAAACTTCTGAATTCAGGACCTATTTCATAAATTTGAAGAAGGTATGAAATTTGAAAGAGGCATCCAGGATTCAGGGGTTTGATAGCTTTACAGATAGGATCATAACATGTCAAAAGATCAGAGGACAGTAAGGCTGTATGAGGCTATGTGGAGCTTTTAGGAATCATTTAGGACAGACAAAAGGTCCTAAACAACCCATTCCTGACTTAGGAAAGCAGCCTAGACAACACTGGAGGGGCTGCTCCTGATAGATGCTGGCCAGGTGCATGCTGGGGCCAAAGAGAAACTAACAAGTTGACCAGCCTTTGTGGTGAATCCTAGTGCACCTCCTGTGGATGACTTCCTAAGGCTTGGGCTATACACCTCGAAGAACTCCAGAACTGTGGAGAAAGGGGAGCTACGAGAGCATTGGTGGTTCTACAGCTTGAGGAACAGGCGAATGGGGGAAGTGGTCGAAGTTTATCGAGTCATGTTCTTCAACTCCCTTCTCAAACCACACTTCTTAAAATAAAAAAGGAAGCTTTACCTATGTCATAGCAGACCTGGAGTCTATAACCTCAGAAGGTGATACCATTGGTGGAAAATGTAGAAGGATCAAGAAGGCCTTAAATTCTTGGATGACAGATGCATGTTGATGGCCTTATGGAAGATGTCCTTGGGCTTTGAGAAGAGGTCACTGAAGGAGGAAGACCCTCTGTCTGCTCTTTGGTCCCAGCACTAGGACAATCTTGGGCTGGATGGGGTTATAGAGCTGAACCCTTATAGCAGTTCTGTTCTTACCATTAGCACAAACAATTAAAAAAGCCAAAAACTACCTTTGGATTGCTTCACCTTGTTTTCAGTTGACTTCTCATGTGTATTGTGGTAACTACCCCATGAAGTAGGCACAGAAAATATAGCTAAGATTTGCTAGTGATCATCTCACTGATGCCTGGTGGTATGAGGTGGGTACTGTAATTCCCTTTTTACAGGTGAGGAAACTGAGGCACAGAGGAGTCACACAGCAGGAAGTGGCAGAAGCAGGACTGGAACCTACGCAGCCTGATATCAGGGTCTGTTCTACTCTGCGCTGTTCTGGGATTCTGTGATGGGAGACTGGAAGTGGAGATTAGCCCAGGAGGTGAGGAGAGGGTGCCTTGGCCTACATGTGACCCCTTTCAGTTTACTTCGCACCAGGCCAAGAGTGAATGATGCTGCTAAGGTGGGGCTCTTGGCTGGGCCTGAGTCAGGAGGTGGGGTCCCCCACCCTTGATCCTGAGAGATCAGTGTCCCTTTGCACATCCCATACTTCCACCACCCCCCCTCCAATAAATTAAGAAAGACTTAGAGATGAATGAATGAAGTCCAACCTCCAGATTTGTGAACTTGTCTTTAAGAGGACCTTCCTTCCAACCCATAAATTCTGGGCATTGGAACCCTCTGGGTGGAGCCATACTTCTGGTAGACAGCTTGGAGTGTCCGGTACACCTGGGCACATCTCATTACTATCCCTTAGTAGAGACCTGTTACACTCTCCCTCCCTCTCACTTCTAGTCTCACTGAATCAGAGGGGCCAGATGAAATGAGATGAGGATTAGGTTGCTTAGATGACAGCTGCCTTAAATTTTAGGAGTGTAAGGACAGGGCCATAGCAAATGATAATGCAGACCAGTCTTTGTTACCATATCTCCTTTTCAAGCATATATTTTAGTCAAGATTGATGGTTGCAAGTAGCAGAAACCCATCCATTCACCAAAGTAGCTCTAAAGGGGAATATTCTCTCAGTGGGCATTCTTACAGACAAGGGATGTCACAGTTTTTGCTTCTTGCCTCAAGACTTCAACTTGCTTGGACTTGCTGGGAACCAGTTTTGATCCCATTATCACTGGACTTGTCAGCTGTGGAGCCCTTCATGGATGGCCAGTCTCTGTCTTTCAGTTCCAATGCTGAAGACAGCCTAATTGGCTCAGTCCCACTTGTAGGTTGGTTCTTATCCCTTCCCTCCCGGTCCAGTAATAGTGTCCAGAGGATGAAGTCATGTGGTTCATATTACTACCTTTCTAACAGGAAGTAGAGGGATTAAAAAACACACACACTGTTCGGCCGTTTAGATATGTGTGTGTTTTTAACTTGCAGTGATAGTACAGGGAGGTCTGTGTCCCCTTCACTAAGTTTCCCCCAACGCTTACATCTCAAATAGCTAATAGTTGAAAATCAAAACCGGTAAAATGACACTGGTATGATCTGTGTGCATAGTTCTATGTCATTTTATCCCTAACATTACAATCGAGACACAGAACTGTCCCATCAGCACAAAGATCTTCCTCATGCTCCTGCTTTATTGTCACAGCCACCCTCTTCTGCCCCACCATTCCTAACCCATAGCAACCACTAATCTCTTCTACATCAAACGATATATTAATATATTATTATATATTAATATAAATAGAATCTTACAGTACATGAACTTTTTGAGATTGTCTTGTTTTCACTCAATATAATTCTCTTGATATCCATCCAAGTTGTGTGTATCAATATTTCATTCCTTTTATTGCTGAATAGTATTCCATGATGTGGCTCTACCACTGTTGTGTAACCATTCACCTATTGAAGAACGTCTTGTTTTCAGTTAGGTGCTATTACAAATAAAGCTGCTGCTGTGAGCAATTGTATGCAGGTTTTTGTGGGAACGCGAGTTTCATTTCTCTAGAATAAATTGCCCAGGAATGCAATTATTGGGTTTTATGGTATGTTTTCGTTTTTTAAGAAACTAACAGACTGTTTGCCAGAGTAGTTGTATCATTTTACATTCCTGTCACAAATCTATGAGAGATTTAGTTTCTTTGCATCCTCACCCGCATTTAATATGGTCTCTTATTTTTTGTTTTAGCCATTCTAATAGGTGTGCAGTGGTATCTCATTATGGTCTTTTAAACATGTTGAGGTTTGTTTATGGTCCACGATATGGTAGTCTAACTTGGTATATGTTTTGTGGGTACTTGAAAAGAATGTGTATTCTGCTGTTGTTGGGTGGAATGGTCTATAAATGTCGATAAAATTCTGTTGCTTGATGGTGCTGAGTTCTTATGTATCCTTGTTGACTTTCTGTCAGGTTATTCTGTTGATTGTTGAAAGAGTGGTGTTGAAATCTCCAGCTGTATTTGTGGAATTTTCTATGTCTCCCTTCAGTTCTGTAAATTTTTGCTTCAAATGTTTTGCAGTTCTATTATTTGGTATATACATAATAATGATGCTGTCTTTTTGGTGGATTGTCCTTTTTATCATTATGTAATGTTCCTTCTCTGTCCCTGATAATTTTCTTTGCCCCAAAGTCTACTTTATCTGACATTAATATGGCCATGCCTGCTTGCTTGCATTATTTATTTATTTTTTTTAAGAAACAGGGTCTTGCTGTGTTGCCCAAGCTGGAGTACAGTGGCTCAATTGTAGCTCACTACAACTTTGAACTCCTGAGCTCAAGCAATCCTCTCACCTTGGCCTTCCGAGTAGCTGGGACTACAGGTGTGCACCACCACACCTGGCTAATTTTTTAAAATTCTTATGTAGAGATGACGTCTTGCTATATTGCCCAGGCTGGCCTCAAACTCCTGGCCTCAAGTGGTCCTCCCACCTTGGCCTCCAAAAGTGTTGGCATTGCAGGTGTGAGCCACCACACCCAGCCCTTCCTTTCTTTTGATTAATATTTGTGTGATATATTTTTTATTCTTTTGCTTTCAGCCTACCTTTATCATTGTATTTGAAGTGAGTTTCTTGTAGACTGCATATGGCATATGATTTTTTCTCTTCTAGTCTCTGTCTTTTAATTAATGTTTTGAGACTGTTTCCCCAATTATATGTAATTATAGCTATATTAGGGCTTACTTAAGGTCAGCCATTATAGTTTTTGTTTTCTGTTTGTTTTTTGTTTCTATGTTTTCTTTTTCCTGCCTTCAAGTGAGTTACTTGAGTATATTTTTTAGAATATAGTTTTGATTTATCCAAAGTGTTTTTGGGTATGTCTCCTTATAGAGTTTTTTTTAGTGGTTGCTCTAAAGTATTACCTTATCACAGTCTTCCGGTATCCACATTACCCTCTCCCATTTCCAATATAATTGTCTATATACTTTGAGAACCACTTTAGGTAGTGTTGTAAGTTTTGCTTCAAACATAATTTAGAAAACTCGAGAGGGAAAGTCTATTGTATTTATCCATATTTTTTCCCTTTCCATTGTTCTTTCTTCCTTCCTGATATTCCAAGATTCCTTCTTTTATCATTTCCTTTCTGTTTAGAGAATCCCTGTGAGCCATTTTTCTTTTAGTTATCAGCTGGCAACACATTCTTTTAGTTTTCCTTTATCTAAGAATGTCTTAATTTTTCCTTCACTAATGAAGGATATTTTTGCTAGATATAAAATTCTGGGTTGACCATTCTTTTCTTTCAGCATCTGAAAAATATTGTGCCACTTCCTTGTTTTCTGATGAAAAATTCACTGTCATTTGAATTATTTTCCACTTATAGGTAAGATGTCATTTCTCTTTGTGCTTTCAATATTTTTTTTTCCTCTCTTGTCTTGTCTACCTTTATCACCCAGGACAGCAGTCCCCAACCTTTTTGGCATCAGGGACCAGTTTCATGGAAGATAATTTTTCCGCAGATGGTGCGGGGGGAGTGGAGGTGGAGCTCTGCATTTCTATAGCACTATAGGGTGACCATAATTAACATCAATTTATTGTAGATTTTCAAATTCCTAAAAGAGTGGATTTTGAATGTTTCCAACATAAATGATAAATATTTGACATGATGGGTATGCTAATTACCCTGATTTGATCATTGTGCATTGTATATATGTATTGAAATATCACACTGTACCCCATAAATATGTACAATTATGTGTCAATTTAAAAATAATAAAAGCAAAAAAATGTATAGACACCAGAGACTCAGATAAAATGTTTGTAATACATATTTGACCAAAGACATGTCCAGCATAAAGAATTATTTCACTAATTTAAAAAAATACAATAAATATTGGCAAAATCCAGTCCACATGAGAGTTTTCAACATCATTAGTCATCAGTAAAATGCAATTTAAAACCAATAAAATGTCACTTTACATCCAAGAGAATGGCAATGACAACACCAAGTGTTAGCAAGGAGCATCTGGAATTCTCATACGTTGTTGGTGGTAGTGTAATATGCTAAACCAGCCTTGGAGAACTGTTTGGCTTCCAGCAATTCCTCTATGTATTTACAAGAGAGAAGTGGTAACATATGTCCACAAAAATCTTGACTTATACAAGTACATTCATAGTGGCTTTATTTATAATAGCCAAAAACTAAAAATAGACCCAGTGTCCCTTAACAGGAAAATGGATGTACATACACACTGGCATTTTTACATAATGGAAAGCTATTCAGTAATGAAGAGAACGACTAATGTGCAGTGAATGACCTGGATCTATCTCAACAGCATCATGCTGAATCGAAGAAGCTGGGCACAAAAGACTGTGGTGTGACTCCACTTACACCTAATCCAAATTCAGACAAAGCTAATCTCTGGTTATAGAAATCAGATGGTGGTTGAGAGGAGGCTGACTGGGAGTGTTACAAGAAAGTGGGTGACACTTGGATAGAGAAAATAAAAGAGTGAATTTCATGTCCGTATGGCTTTTAGCCTGAGGCAAGCCATAGTTTGTACCATGCAGAGCAGGTAAAGCTTGGAAATCTGCTGCCTTACTAGCTAAAGAACAAAGTAGCAGAGGTTGGGTGGACCACAGCAGCTCGAAAGTGAGGGGATAATTCCGGAAAAAAGAATGAGCCTCAAATACTATGTATATGCTCTGCCCAAACCTGCCCTTAGCTCCTAAACTACACATGCATGGGGCAGACTTCTAGCAGTCCAGCTAAGGCTAAAAGAACTGAACCGAAATATCAGCTGCCTCTGACCGCAGGGCAGACAGTTTGTAGTTTGAATCTAGTCAAGTTATCTACCTGCTAGCATGAAAAATCAGTATTTTTTCAACAACATTATAGAATCTAATATCTCTACATCATACCATTTGTCCAGAATCCAAAATAATTCAATAAACATTGAGCACAGTAGCTCACACGAGTAATCCTAGCACTTTGGAAGGCTGAGGTGGGAGGATCGCTTGAGGTCAGGAGTTTGAGACTAGCTTGAGCAACATAGTGAGACCCTATGTCTACAAAAACTTAAACAAAAAAAAATTAGCTGGGCATGGTGGCTTGCGCCTGTAGTCCTAGCTATGGCGGTAGTTGAGGCAGGAGGATTGCTTGAGCCCAGGAGTTTGAGGTTACATATATGTTTGAGTTACAGTACAGCTACTGCACTCCAGCCTGGTGACAGAGCAAGACTCTGTCTCAAAACAAAAACAACAAAAAAGTCATTACATAAAGAGCAAGGAAAATATTACCCACACTTGAGAAAAGGCAGTCAGGCCAGGCACAATGGTTCACACCTGTAATCCAACACTTTGGGAGACCAAGGTGGGAGGATCACTTGAGGCCAGGAGTTCAGACTAGCCTAAGCAACATAGTGAGACCTTGTCTCTACAAAAAAAATTTTTTTTAATTAGCTGGGCTTGGTGGTGCACACCTGTAGTCCCAGCTACTTGGGAAACTGAGGCAGGAGGATCACTTGAGCGCAAGAGTTTGAGGTTACAGTGAGCTATAATTGGGCCTCTGCACTCCAGCCTGGGCAACAGAAGGAGACCTCCATCTCTAACAAATAAAAAACAAGTTAAAAAAAGGAAAAGACAATCAATGGAGACTGACTGAGATGATGCAGATATTGGAATTAACAAAAACAACTATCATAACTATGCAATAGGATGTCAAATAAAGTGCTTGTAACGAAGATAAAGGTAAGAAATACAGAAATCAAAACTAGAAAAAAGAACCAAATGGAAATTCTAAAACTGAAAAATACTTGAAATAAAAAATTCAATGTATAGAACAGGTCTAGCTGCAAGAAAGCCAAAAAATAAATAAATTCAATGAATGGGCTTAATAGCAGATTGGAAATTATAAAAGTTGTTGACTTAATACAGAAACAGAAATTATCCAATCTGAAGAAGAGAGAGAAAAATAAGATTGAAAATAATGGATAGGGCCTTAGGGACCTGTGGGGCAATATCAAAACATCTAACATACACAGAGATTTTGGAGTCCAAGAACAAGAGGAAAGAGTATGAACCCCCCCCAATATTTGAAGAAATAATGGCTGAAATGTTTTCATAGTTGGTGAAAGGCAAAATTTGTAGATTTGAGATTCTTAGCCAACTTTGAATCTAGGTGATACGATATGGATGTTCACTGTACATGTCTTTCAGTTTTTCTGTTTGAAAAATTTTTCATAATGTTAAAAGATTCATATTGAGGGAAGTATTTAGAAGTATTAGAAATAAATCCAGATGAAGTTGCTCTTAAGATACAGGAAATGAAGATGATTAAATGTTTTTATAAAGTTTGTTATTTTTAAAAATAAAGTCAGGCTCAAAGAAAATATATTCATCTAGAACTAGAATTTATAGATAATATAGATATGATTAGGGGTGGGGCAGGGAGCAAAAGATAAAAAAACAGCATACTGAAGCACTTGTGGGAAGATATTGGTAAATTTAAGAAGCTGATAAGGTTTTGTGAACTTAAGAATGGATAGTAAGGAATGGTAACCACCTTAAGAGCAAAAATACAACGTAAACCTTTTAAACCAGCAAAAGAAGACTTGATAAGTCTATTGGAAAGCAAGAAAGAAGAAAAGAAAAAATCTCCTAAATATATATATGAACGAGTCCTATGCCAATAGTAATTATAATTAATACAAATGGATTAAATTTACCAATTAAGAAATGCTGGATGCCAGGGTAACTTGCATTGAACTGGGGCTGTTTTCCCTCAACATTTTTGACCCAGGCTTCTGGGCTCTAAGAACGAGGGGGCAAAATGCCAGGTAAATAAGAGCTGAGAAGGTCCTTGGAGATGACACCTTGCCATGTTTTCCACATACCTGGCTCACAGAGAGTTATCTTAGATTTAAAATATGACCAAGTCCTACCCTCATAGTTTGTGATTCTGATCTGGCAGGGGGCCTGGAATCTGCGTTTTAATAAGAGCCTTAGGTGATTCTAAGAGGGGAAAACCGAAACAGTGGGCTTTGAGAATCTCTAGTCCCAGGCACCCTCATCAATTCCCAGAGGAGGGACCTGTGACTTGGAGAGAACAGGGCAGTTTGCCAGGGCCACATAGCTGGTGGTTGAGGGCTGGGAAAGACTCAGGTGTCTTCTTAGAAGGCTCATTCTGTCTCGCTGTCCTGGCCTAGCAGCAGGTGGCAGAGGTGGTTCTGAGTTCTGGCTACTGCTTCTTTAGACTGTGGCCTCAGTCTGGGTGTGCTGTTTGTCTCATGGGCTGGAATGATGGACGCTGGAGGGCAGAGAGAAAAGTCTTCTACTTCCTATGAAGCCCACTCTAGGCACAGGAAGCATAGAATTTGGGGACCAATTATGTCTCCAGCATGCAGGGATTCCACACATGGCACTTTTTAAAATACAATGCAAACTTTTTATTCAAATATAATGTACGTGCAGAAAAGTACACCAATAGAAAGTGTACAGTATGGTAAGTTTTCACAACACGTACCTTTTTTTGTTTTCTTTTTTTTGGAGACAGGGTCTCGCTCTGTTTCCCAGGCTGGAGTGCAGTGGTGTGATCACAGTTCACTGTACCCTCGGACTCCTGGGCTCAAGCAACCCTCCTGCCTCAGCCTCCCGAGTAGCTGGGACTACAGGTGTGAACCACCACACCTGGCTCCAACACACACCTGTTTAACCAACATACAGATTAAGAAATTAGAACACTACCACACTATCCTGCTTCTGCTCCAGGGCAACCTTTCCTGAATTCTATCACCATAGGTTGGCTTTGCCTGTTTTAAAACTTTATAAAGATGGAATCATGTACTTTAAAAAAAATTTTCTTTTTAATTTCATTGCCTTTCTTTCCTGGGTGATGGGATGGAATCATGTACTTTTTTGTGTCTCTGGCTTCTTTCAATAGTATGTATGTGAGGTTCATCCCTGTTGCATATAACAGTACATCATTCTTAATGCTGTATGGTATTTCATTGTATGAATATATCGCCATGTGATAGTTTCCAGTTGGGAATTATTATAAATACTACTACTACATACATGCCTTTTGGTGACTACATGCACACATTTCTGTTGGAGGAATGGAATTGCTGGGTCACAGGATATGCTTATGTCCAACTTCAGTGGATACTGCAAAACTGTTTTCCAGAGAGATTGTAGCACATGGCGCTTTTTAAAGGAAAATTTTCGATGCCAAGGAGCCTACAATCCATCCTCCACCTGGCAGTAGTCCTATTGTGTGGCTCCAACTGTGTAATTTACCCCCAAATTTTATTGACTTTTATTTTTTCCACCAGTGGTTACAAGAGCAAGTCTAGGCTTGGCCTTTCATGACTGGGCCTGAACCCCTATGCCTACCCTGTATTCCTACTAAACTGTACTGCGGATTCTTTCCTGAGTGCCTCCCATGGCTTTCTGCTTTCATGCATTTGTTTACTGAGTTCTTACCATCTTAAATTTCTTCTGTACCAGTCTCTATCTGCTTCCCTTTCCAGTTCTTTTTGTTGTCCCCCTCGCCCAAACTGAAACTCCACAGTGCTGCTTTTTCAGTTTGGAAGATGGCGATATAGTTAATGCACATATGGCTTTTGTTGTAGTTGTTCACGTTCATGTCACATTGCCTCCTTTGGCTGTAGGCTCTTTAAGGGAAGAAATGATGTATTATTTACATTCGTATTGATCTTGGTAGCTGGCATGGCACCCAAAATTTGTTGAGTGTGTAAATGATCCTATTCTGTACTCTCACCTACACTTCTCCACTTTCCCCCCCTTTATTCCCCCCTTTATCTCTCTCCTTGGACTAGAAAAATGTTTACATCTTCCCCTTATTAAAAACAAAACTAGGGACTCATTATGTATCCAGAAAATAGAGCATTAAAACATCAGCAAGATTCTAAGCAAAACCCACAGGGATGCCCCATCAGTTCGTTCAGCCCTACATCACTGATTGTTGTTCTGCTCAGTCTTGGGTTAGCAATCTCATGAATCCATCTGTTTCTCAACATTCTGGAAATCCTGACTCAGTTCAGTTGTGTGGTCTCATAGTTGTTTAAGCAATGCCATCAGAAGTCTGTACCCAAAGGTACCTGGCATGTCCTTTCCCACGGGGCTCTAAGATAGTCTGTCCTTACCGAAGACGCTGCACTGTGGCCCACAGCTGATTTCAAGTACTTTCAGAGAAGCATCAGAGTAAAACAAAACACTGTCTGCAGATGACAAAAGACTTTTAAAATGGCTGTGGTTAACATTACTGCTTATAATTATCAAAAGTGAAAGATCTGATGAGAGTTTATTACAAAGATAAGGCAACTTACAAGAACATTTGGTTGTTTCTGGGGCATGCAAAACAAGATAAAATCAATCAAAAAATTTTTAGACAAAGTAGCTATAAATATACTTATTAACTCTATTTTCCAAGAAAAGCAGATATTATATCTAATTTACAAAAATGGATGAACAACCTTTTCAAAAGAAAAATCTTTTTTTTGTTGTTATCCTGGGTGGAGTGCAGTGGCATTATCGTAGCTCACAGCAACCTCAAACTCCTGGGCTCAAGAGATCTTCCTGCCTCAGCCTCCCAAGTAGCTGGGACTACAGCTGTACGCCACGACGCTAATTTTTTTCTATTTTTAGTAGAGACAGGGTCTCGCCCTTGCTCAGGCTGGTCTCAAATTCCTGAGCTCAAGCGATCCTCCCACCTTGGCCAGAGTGCTAGGATTACAGTCTCACACCTGGCCTGAAAAAAATCTTAAAATGTAATAATCCTGAAACATGAAATATCATGAATATACCAATTACATAGCTAGAGTATACCAATGTCAATGTTGAATTCTACATCAGCCCTGTGATCCTGGAAAACAATAGAAGCTGAGAAATTCCCCCGGGCTTTGCACTCCAGGAAATAGCTGACTTCAAAGACCAACCTTCCCTGTGTGACTTGGATAAGACTCCCAGTTGCCCTCTTGTTTACCCTTGACCAGGTCAGACATAGACCCTCCAAATTCCCATTCTTTGCCTCATAATTGATTAGCTGAACTGTTCTGTCCCCACTGATCAATGAAAACAAAATCAAAATCTTTGGTCAGATTCTTTCCTTCCCTACCCTAAGAACCCTGAGTTTTGACCACCCTCAACCAGAGCCAGCCCACAGCCCTACCCCCTCTGAAAATAGGATGGCCTTGGGGTAAGGTGTTTTTGCTCTACTATCCTATCAGGTCACCTTTCATTCCACTTGCCCACACCTGGTTCTTTCTAGCCATGTTTATTCCTCTTTATAAAAGAAAAGCACTTTTCCCTAACCCCTGAGACACTTGCAGATCTCATGGTCAGAGCATTCTCCCTGTGGCTATGATCTCACTCCCCTTGCAATAAACTCTCTCTCTTTACTAAGTCTGATTTGTGGGTTCTTTTGACACCAAGAATATTTCATTTCATTTTATTATTTTAGAGACAGGGTCTTGCTATTGCCCAGGCTGGTCTCAAACTATAGGCCTCAAGCAATCCTCCTGCCTCAGCCTCCCAAAGTGCTGGGATTACAGGCATGAGCCACCACACCCAGGGACACCAAGAATACATTAAGAATATCAAGGAAGCCAAGTGTGGTAGCACATGCCTGTAGTCCCAGCTACTTGGGAGGCTAAGGCAGGAGGGTCACTTGAGCCCAGGAGTTGGAGATAGGCCTGGGCATTATAGTGAGACCCCATCAAAAAAAAAAGAAAGAAAGAAAAGAAAAAGAACGTTAAGGAAAGATATTTAGAAAAATCTGGATTAGGTCCTAAACACCTGTATATTAATAAAACTTCATAGGTAAGTGAAGTGAATCCCCAACTGAAAATCATTGGCCTAGAAGATAGTAGATTGAAATTAGAGAAGTAAAGTTGCAACCAAGTTAACATTTAAAAAACTAACAATACTGCTTTTGTCTAACATTAGGCAAAGCAGCACCAGGATAAAATCATATTATATTGTGGATAGCAAGGACATTGACAATTCTCTAGAAATTTCCCATAGAGTATACAATTTCTGAAAATTTTATGTTAATGATACTTTACCCAAATAAAAGCATCTCTTCTGATTTGACAAAGCTTCCCATGCATGTCATTAATAATAACATATCTGACACACCGAATTATCTTTTTTCAAGGTGAAAGAACAAATCCTAAGTGATTTTTCCAGGGGCCTTCTGGGAAATTTCAAAGACAGTTTAGGTGTGAAAGATACCATTTAGGATTTGATTTGAGGAAGGCAAAATATCAAAAGCTGTCAGGAGGTTTGAACATTTAAGATAGGATCATGGGTTACTTGACTACCCCATTTAACTAAGGCAACAATAAGAAGATTTTGAAGGTAAATATAGGAGGTAATGTTACCAAAATCACAGTACCTGTTCCTGAAGCCAAATAAAAAAATGAGAACAAGTGGGTTGAGGAGAAAGGAGAGGAAGATTTATTAATTTGCCAGCAAATGAAGAGGACGGCAGACTCTCATCTTAAAGAACCACTGTCCTCCTGTTGAGAGGAGTTTAGGCTTTTTTATAGGTCCATGGTCCTTTAGTTAAGTCAGGGTCTTCACGACCTGTGCCTCACACTATTCCCTCAGGCTCTGGTGGCTCAATTGCCCCTTGTATGATCTAATCTTGTGGTTTCTCCATCATTGGTCTTGTGACCATTGAGCCATCCCCTGCAGTGAGAAGAGAACCAACAAACCAATGCAAACAGACCTGCAAGTTAAGCTTCCAAGGATTGTCATGCTGTTACTGTGAGATTACAGTAGCCCTTTGGTTTAATTAATTTTTAACCCTGAAACAGTTAACAGCTCGTTTAAAAAAGTGAAAAGACTTTCTCCTCTTAAATAATCAAGGACATGGTAAAGTCAACATAAGGCATAGGAAATTATTCTGATAAAACACATCTTTGCCCTCTAGGTAGACAACTCACAAGGTAAAGAAAAAACCTTTAACAGTCTCTTATTAAAAGAAGACTAATAATCCATTGGGGCGTGGTGGCTCATGCCTGTAATCCCAGCACTTTGGGAAGCTGAGGTAGGTGGGAGGCTCACTTGAGACCAGGAGCTCAAGACCAGCCTGGGCAACATAGTGAGACCCCATCTTTAAAAAAAAAAATGTATAAAATAAAAAAAAAAAGACCAATAATCCAAGAAAAATTTGTCATTTTAACAGAGAAAAAGCCAAATTCTAGTTTTGTATCAGTATATTATACTAAAGCTCTTTTTTTAAGCAGTATTTTGAGTTGCTGTTTTATACTAAAACTCTTTTTGAAAATCTTATAAATAAACCCATTGAATCTTAGCTTTGACCACCCAAATTAAATTCCTTTCTATATCCATATACATCCCTTATAATATTACCTCTCAAGGTGGCAGAAATAAACATGTTCAGTAATAGACCCAAATATCCATATGGCCTTTCAATATCATAAAGAGGCAAAAATACGTAATACATGCTTGTAATTAGTGTTTTCGTATTTTATCTGACATAGAAGTGATTTGGGAATTGAATGGATATCCATTAATTAACTCAACTTAGAATGAGTCCAAGGTTTTAAGTCACCTAAAGGTCTTGGAAACTATCTTCTAGTTGACATACTGAAAACATAATTGTGTCAAAATAAAGTTTGTCAGACTAAATGATTCAATTTGGTTAAATAAGTTTACATTTTTCAAACCTTAATCATTAGGTAGTGATACTAGTTTATTTGATCAGTAAACCTATATAAATTTAGGAAAAACATACCCAAGTAGAATAAAATGTATTATACTTAATGCTGATAACACAGAGAAGACATTAGCTGTTTTTTGTTAAAGTGTTATTGAGTGCTTCTTTTCACGTTGAAAGTATTAGAGGTTCGATTTCCTTAATTCTGGAGAATTTTAGAAATATCAGATTTATATAAGCTCTTATCTCTAAGATAAATAAATCTCAATCAGAATAGAGCTCCTTTAAGAGATTTATAATCTAACCTAATTTGATAACACCACCTGGAGGTAGGGAAATGTTACATGCTTGGATGAGTAAACATACAAACAAAGCATATAGCTTCGATTTTAGAGTTTCAGCCCTGGGTCAAGAATAAACACAGAGGCTGGGTGAGGTGGCACGCCTGTAGCCTCAGCTACTCAGGAGGCTGAGGCAGGAGGGTTTCTTGAGCCCAGGCATTCAAGGTTGTAGTGTGCACCTCTGAATAGCCACTTCACTTCAACCTGGGCAATATAGCAAGACCCCATCTCTAAAAATATAAAATAAACACAGAGAAACAAAACTCACAATATTTGAACATTTCATATCAGTGGGCTTTTCTCTTCCCAGTGGGTACAAATTCTATATTGGTTTGAGCTCAAAATAGACGAGCAGAAAGAGTAAGAAACTAGATGCTCTGTTGTCATCCACTTAACAGGGATGTGACCTCTATAAACCGTTAAAACCATCTGGCCACTTCCTCTGGCGTCTCCCTTGCTAATCTGTGTGCTGTGTCTGATTGCTGGTACCCAGGTCACATGCCTGCTCAGTGGCGGCAAGAGCATTTGGGAGTGTGATTTCTGTATAGTTTACCCTTTGGGAAGATGGTTCTCTATGTAGGAGAGGACCCAAATGGAGGGGCCCAGATGACTATCAAAGATGTTGGGTGACATACTTCCTACAGCACCATCTGGCATTTCTGATCACCTTCCCTCACTCCCTCTGCCTGTCAATGGAAGCTGCTCTCCCAGGGCGGACAGAGCTCAGCTTTCTCCCTCTCCCTCCACCACCCCCTTCTCTTTCTCTCTCTCACTTGGACTCCAAATTCCACTGTGTCTGACTTGGCTTTCCTTTGCTTTCTGTAGAAGCACAGGTTTGACAAGGCCCAACAATGGGGCAAAGAAGCGAGCAAGGCCACCTGGTACACTGCAGGCATTGTTTGCATACCATTGAGGGGAAGGTTTTCCCTGGGGAAGACCAGTCGGTCAGCTTCTTGGTCCGAGTTCTTGAAAGTAGCTGGATCCAAAGTTGCACTTCTTAAAATTCTGAAGTGATTCAAATTTTCCACTCCCGGGCAAGCCTTCTTCCCTTCATTGCATGTCAAGGAAGCCTGACTTACTGTTTGGACAGAGCCTTTCCCTTACCTGTGAGCTGGAAGGCCAGGGTGCTATGGGCTTTTTGCCCTCAAGGGTGTTCCTTAGCAAAAGCAGTGGAGGAGAGATTCTGGCCACCGAAGATCAATATCCTTGTGCTGGCCACAGGGGATGACTAGGCTGGCCTGTCAGGCTGCCCTACTCAGTGCAAGGCCCAGGGAGTCCTCCTGTCATCACTGACTTGGCAGGGGGATAAGGCTAAGCCTGTCTCCACAGATGTGTCTCTGTTGCCTGGGACCTGTGCCTGGGGCCCCTAAACACTCACCATCAGGGACAGCTGGGTGGCTGACAGTGGTGGAGTGGCAGGTAGCAGAAACTACTTCTGGCTGGCTTATACCCAAAGAAGGATTTACGGGGAGGATTCTGGGAATTCTTTCAAACTCCAAGGAAGGTTTAGGATGCTCTGGTACATGCAGGGCCTCCCTGGAGCACAGCCATCACTCTGACTGAGCCCTGTTAATCCAGTTATTAATAGATAGTGCCCCGCCCTGGCAGGGGCACAGGTAGTGCTGAACCATTCTGGAGATGGCCATGGGTTGACTATTGCAACCGCAAAGATGTCAGCAGTCAAAAGAAGCAACTGATCACTGTGACCAAGGCTCAGGCATCGGGTGTGAAGGTTGATGCAGATTCACACAAAACCAGGCACAAAGGCTGTTACTGGTTCAGGGCTGCAGTGCTGGGAGTGCTGTGGCTCAGCCTCGCCCTCCAGGGAACCACAGGCAGGAGACATGTCCTAGGGTGACGGGCCTGGGGCCCTGTGGCACTGAGCCGAGACCCTGCTTCATAAAGACCAGGACTCCATTCCGCAGACCCCTTGCTCACACACAAGTTCTTAGGTTGCTTGGAAGGCTGCTCTTGGGCGCCCTCTCCTCCCCCAAAGAGGGCAAAGGAAGCCCCTGTGCTGTCACTGACAAGCACTGAGAAGCAGCCAGCTTTTCTTTCTCTTTTTCTCACGACAGCTTGTGTCGCTCTGTCCCTGGCATCCTGTGCACAGAGACCACAGCACTTAGAAGGAAAGGAAGGGGATGCGGCAGGCAGTTTGGAAAGGAAGAAATATTTACACGGGAGTGATGGCCAAATATTTAATAACTGCTGTAATCTAAATAATATAAAAACAAAAATATATTCTTTTTTATTCTGTAAATAAAATAAATAACAGCTGATCCTTTAACAACATAGCTTTGAACTACGTAGGTCCACTTATACGTGGATTTTTTTATCAATAAATATAGTCAGCCCTCTGTATCCATGGGTTCCACATCCACAAAAATGCAGATTGAAAATACAGTTTTTGAGGGATGCAAAAACCCACAGATATGGAGGGCTGACTTTTCCCATATGCAAGTTCTGCAGGGTCAACTGGGGGACTTGCATGTGCTCAGATCTGGGTATGGGGGTGGTCCTGGAACCAATCCCCTGCATATACCGTGGGACAATTGCATATTATAAAACCGCTTACCAAGCGATATAAGTTGTAAAACAAACTGCTCATCAGATCACTCAAATCATTTCCAAATTGTTGGTTTTTAGAAGCTGTTGGTGTGGGTCTCTGTTTGACATGCCTGTCCCTAAGTCAGTACACCCCCTCCTGACCCAGCGTTGACATGGGAACCTGTCCCAGACTCTCCCAATGACTGCTCCACAACGTGGCTCTTTTTGTGACCTAGTATCAGAAGTCACACACCATCACTTCTGCCTTATTTCATTATTTTATTAGTTAGATGAGTCACTAATTCCAGCCCACACTCAAGGGGAAGGGAATTAGGCTCCACTTTTTTGAAATGAGTACAAGAATTTGTGGGCATATTTTAAACTACCACACTCTGCCCTCTGGCCACAAATTATTTACATTCTCCTCTGTATTAGTGTTCTATTGTTGCTATAATAAACTACCACAAACCTGGTGGCTTAAAACAACACACATTTATTATATTACAGTTCTGGATGTTAGAAATCCAAACTGGGTCTCATGGGGCTAGAACCAAGGTGTCAGCAGAGCCATATTCCTTCTGGAGCCTCTAGGGGAGATTCTATTTTCTTACCTCCCAACTTCTAGAGGCTACCTGCATTCCTTGGCTTGTGGCCCCTTCCTCTGTCTTCAAAGTCAACAATGTTGGGCCAAGTCTCTCACGCTGCCTTGTCTTCTGCTCCCCATATCCAATTTTAAGGACATTGGGCCCACACAGATAATGCAGAATAATCTCCCTATTTTGTTTTATTTTTTTCTGGAAAAAAAAACCAAAACACTTTAATTTTTAAGACAACTGCAAGCACCTCCAACAATGGATTATTGTTACAACACTTGTTAGCTTTTTACAATCTAGTTATTGCAAAGGCATATGGATAAATGTTAATGGACAAGGTAAAAAATGAGGCACCTTAATGAATGTAAAATTTAAAATAAAAAGACATTCAATCCATTGACTTCTAAAAGAGGCTAAATATGCCTCTATATATTACATTCTAAAATTGTATTGCCTACTATTTGGGTTCTGGATTCTGCAATTTTAAGGAAATGCATAAACAAAACTGTGTGCAACCTGCAAAGAATCTCCCTATTTTAAAATCAGCTGATTAGAACCTTAATTTCATCTGAAACCTGAATTCCCCTTTGCCATGTCCCCTAATATATTCATAGGTTCTGGGGATTAGAATGTGGACATCTGTGGGAGGCCATTATTCTGCCCACCACACTCCCATATACAGAATATACTCACCCTGTTTAAAGATTTCCCTAAAGCCTCAACCCTTTACACCATCAGCTTAATATCCAGAATGGCTGGCTGGGTGCGGTGGCTCACACCTGTAATCCCAGCACTCTGGGAGGCTGAGGTAGGAGGATCACTTGAGCTCAGGAGTGTGAGACCAGCCTGAGCAAGAGCGAGACCCCTGTCTCTACAAAAAGAAAAAAAAAAAAAGATCCAGAACGTCACCACAGATGTGGATGGAAGTTTCTTGAGTATAATTCCTCAAGTATAGTTTCTCTGTATCCAAAGACTTGGGAACCAAGAGGAAATGTTATCTGCCCCTCACATGTTCAGGTGGGACAGGTGTAGGAAAACTGCAGTAGACATTCCTGTCCAAAAAGAACACAGGAGGCACATAAGAGCCACTGGTCTGTGGCAGTTTTGAAATCCAACCAGATGAATGTAGGAAGTTCCTTAATTAGGTTTAACTCCTATGCCTGTCTGGGAATGATTCTCCATGAGGTAAAGCGGAAAAGCAAAAGCTTCCCAGAAGTCCTTCCTGGCAGATTTCCCCTTAGGTCTTGTATTAGTCACCTCGCGATACTCTGCCATAACAGAATACTGTAGACTGGGTGGCTGCAACAATAGACACTTATTTTTTCACAGTTTCAGAAGCTGGAAGTGCAAGATCAGGATGCGGGCAGCATTGGTTTCTGGTGAAGCCTCTCCTCCTGGCTTGCAGACAGCCGCCTTCTTGCTGCATCCTCATGTGGCCTTTCCTCTGTGCTCACAGAGGGAGAGGGAGAGAGAGAGAGAGCACATGCTCTGGTGTCTCTTCCTCTTCTTATAGGATGCCAGTGCTTTGGATTAAACCCCGTTTAACCTTATTTATGACCTTGTTTAATCCTTTTTTTTTCTTTTTTAAAAAAATGTGGCCCAGTGCAGTGGCTCACGCTTATAATCCCAGGACTTTGGAAGGCTGAGGTGGGAGGATTGCTTGAGCCCAGGAGTTTGAGACCCCATCTCTATAAAAATAAATAAATCGGCTAGGCACAGGAGCATGCACCTGTAGTGCCAGCTACTTGGGAGGCTGAAACAGAAGGATCACTTGATTTGGAGAGTTTAAGGTTGCAGTGAGCTATGATGACACCACTGCACTCCAGCCCTGGTGACAGCACAAGACCTTGTCTCTAAAAAAAAAATTATTTATTTTTTCTTTTGTTTTTGTGTATTTTTGGTTTTATTTTTCTCTTATTCCCTGAAACATAAAGTATTTTTGAGACTTCATTTAATCTTAATTATTTTGCTAAAGGCCCTATCTCCAAATATGGTCGTATTGGAGGTGAGGGCTTCAACGTATGAATTTGGGGGACACGATTCAGTCCACAATAGATATCAGTGGCTGGAACTGGGCCATGTGGCTCCTGCTGCCAAGGAGTCCGGGGAGTTGGGGAACAGAATTGCTATAACTGGCCACTTACCAGTCATGTCTCTTACATAGGATGGCGCGCTGAGCCACGCCAGGATTCTGTTAGCAAGGATAAAGCGAGGAATGGATGTTAGTTGACAGGATCTGGTCTGCCACACTACCCAGGGGATGCTCCTAACCAAGGGGGTAGTGACACTCTGTGAGCCCAGTGACACGGGGCAGAGACGGGGGAGCCAATTCCTTCTAACTGCCCCCACCCCCCCACACACAAGGAGACTTGTCCCCAGCCTCTGCCCCTAGATCTCACGCACAGATCTGGCCTGTCTTCCAAGGCCTGGTCTTCCTCTAAACCTTCAAGTCTGTGAATCATTGTGCACTTTCCATAGATTCCTATTTTTCCCCCTGGCTTAAATCACCCATAGGATTCCTGTTGCTTGCATTCAAAGAATACTACTAAATACCCATTTAAGAAATAATAGTGACTTAGAGAGCGGGACGTCCGGCTTCTCACTGGGAACCCTCGTGCCGTCAGCAACCAAAGAGAACTAACTATGGGTGATGTTGAGAAAGGCAAGAAGATTTTGTTCAGAAGTGTGCCCAGTGCCACACTGTGGAAAAGGGAGGCAAGCACAAGGCTGGGCCAAATCTCCATGGTCTCTTTGGGCGGAAGACAGGTCAGGCTGCTGGATTCTCTTACACAGACGCCAATAAGAACAAAGGCATCACCTGGGGAGAGGATACACTGATGGAGTATTTGGAGAATCTCAAGAAGTACATCCCTGGAACAAAAATGATCTTCGCTGGCATTAAGAAGAAGGGAGAAAGGGCAGACTTGATAGCTTATCTCAAAAAAGCCACTAATGAGTAATAATTGGCCACTGTCTTATTTATTACAAACCGGAAATATCTTAACTTTTTTTATGTGTACCATAATTTAATTGGTCTCATACACCAGAATTCAGATCATGAAAGAGTGACAGAATATTTTTGCTGGACAGTCCTGATTCAACTAAGACTGGCTTGTGGTTAATTCGGTTTTTTGAATTTTGATAGTAATTCCAATACAGTAAATGCTATCACTGTTTTCCCCTTCTGAAGATATGATTGGATTAATTAGTAGTGTTCAACTTTTCACAGGGATGGTAAATTGCCATTTTAAAACCTGTTGAGGATTGGTTTTATATTTAGATTTATATAACTGGTTATGTGAATATATTTAAATACTAGGGAAATCCCTTCACTTGGAACCAAGCAAGACTCACTGGTGTTTTAACCTGTTAAAGATGAGAGCTGGAGACAAGGTAGCAATGTTTACTTTATATATTTTTGGTCTTTGCTATGCCAATCTAATTTCCCTGCATCTACTAAAATGTTGCCTTTTATTTATTGAAAGGCATTTTAGTGTGGTTTATGTGTAATATCAAACAAAGAATATTTAACACTTCTCAAAAAAAAAGAAATAATAGTAATAACATGATATATATTTTGTATAAATAATATATATTTCCAGTTTGCTACACAGTCTTCCTGTTCATAATTTTAACACCACAGAGGCAGTCTTCTTGCCAGAGGCATGGCTGGCATCTAAGCACCTTTCCTCCACTGCTGAACATCTCCACCCACTTTCTACAATGAATCCCCAGGGACCACTGATCAGATGGTCTGAATATTTTTATGTCTTGACGTATGTGAGAGGCCTGTGTAAATTATACTCGTACCAGCAGTGTATGGCACCAGTTTTGTTTGTTTTTTTTTTCTTTTATTGAGACAGAGTCCCACTTTGTTGCCCGGGCTAGAGTGCCGTGGCGTCATCCTAGCTTACAGCAACCTCACACTCCTGGGCTCAAGCGATCCTTCTGCCTCAGCCTCCCGAGTAGCTGGGACTACAGGCATGCACCACCATGCCTGGCTAATTTTTTCTATATATTTTTAGTTGTCCAATTAATTTCTTTCTATTTTTAGTAGAGACGGGGTCTCGCTCTTGCTCAGGCTGGTCTCAAACTCCTGAGCTCAAACAATCCGCCTGCCTCGGCCTCCCAGAGAGCTAGGATTACAGGCGTGAGCCACCGCGCCCGGCCCAGTTTCGTTTTTTTAAAAATCACATCTCACTACATATTTTTTAGTTAAGAAAAATGTTGTTTCCTTGTTTCTTTTCACATATCTCAATTCCCAAATTAGAAAATTCCTGTCAAACCACATGCCCCAAGTCCTGGTTTGGGAAATACAGGGATGTGGTAAGGAGGGAAACGGGGGAAATGGGCAATCTTTTATTTGATATCATAGCTACGCATGTGCACGTGCGTGTGCATATGTACACACAACTACATGCACAAGCACACATGCACACCTGCATACACATGCATACACACAGACCTACGCGCACAAGCACACAGGCACATACGCATACACACACACCTACCTACACACACACATGCACACACGCACATACACACACATGGCACACATGCTCTTGCATGCACCAGCAGTTCACTCCTCAGATCCCTTGTGGAGTTGCCCTAGACGACTAGAACAAGGGAAACTGAAGAACAACTGAAGGGGGCAAATCCTGCCAACAAATTTAAACCGGAGGAAAGCAAGAGGCTTCAGTCGTGGCCGGATCATCCAGACTCCCTCCCTGGCTGCTTCTATCCCATTATCGTCAACCCATAATTCCTGCCTCTTAGCATCCTGGTTAAGCATCAGGCTCTGGACGGGATTCAGATCCTGGCTTCATCACCAGCGGTTATCTTGGGCAACCCACTAAATCTCCCTTAGCGTCATCCTGTGGGACCCAGGGATGAGTAGAACTTTCTCATAAAGGAGTTGTGAGAAAAAATGACTCCTGGGGTCTGCATGGCACCCAGCCTGGAATAGCACCTAGTGAATGCCAGCTGCCTGCCTGTCTCCTGGGAAACAGTGCTTCCTGTGACCTGTGTCCATTATACAGATATTTAACATATAGGCTGTCGCTTGAATACCATAGCACTTGTTTCTTAGGGATGCAGTAACAGGACCTCAAACTGGGTGCTTTAAAACGGCAGATACTCACTCTTTCACAGTTCTGGACGCTAGAAGGCCACATGAGGGTAGTGACAGGGCCGTGCTCCCGTAGGGGAAGCCCTCCTTGCCCTTCCTGGCTTCTGGAGGTTCGCTGGCACTCCGTCCTTCCTTGGCCTGTGGCTGCGTCGCTCCCATCCTGTCCTCACGTGGTGTTCTCCCTGTGTCTGTGTCTTCACGTGGCCGTCTTCTTACAAGGACGCCAGTCGTATGGATTAGGGGCCCACCCTACGTTAATGTGACCGCATCTTAACTAATCACATCTGCGACAAGCTTATTTCTAAATAAGGTCATATTCTGAGGCAGTGGGGGTTAGGAATTCAACGTATCTTTTTTTGTGGGGGACACAGGCTAACCTAAACCAACCATTTTGATTGGATGACTGCTTCTGAGCAGAGGTGATTTTTGAAAGTTTTAACAATTGGTCTGGCACTGTCAACCGACAGCGAGGATGTTGATTCTGGGACTGGAAATGAGGATTTAGAGAAAAGCTCCAGAAGAGGGTGAAGGAAAACAAACCTTCCCCTTTCTCTGAGGCAGTGAGTTGAGCTGGGCTCAAATTCCAAGGTGTGGGGCCGCCCGGAGCTGCGGGTGGTGGCTGGAGGTCTGGGCCGTGCCAAGGAACATCTGCTGGGTTGGTGGGGTTGAGAAGCAGCTTCAAGAAGGGTCATGTCTTTGTCGTGCATCCTTTCTGCTTCCCGGAAACTTTAATAAAACCTCATTAATTTTCCCTGCCTGGTCTCAATGGTATCTGTGTCTGTGTCTGTGTGTGTGTGTGTGTGTGTGTGTGTGTGTGTGTGTGTGTGTGTAAGTGGGGAAGGCATGGGCCGTGGCCCTTGTTTCTGAAGGAGGAATCAGGGTGGGTTCTATCCCTTCTCCAAAGTCAAGTGGAGAATTGGCCAAGGTCACTGGTGCAGAGAACTGCTCCTCTTCAGGCCACCAGCAATTTGGGCTACATTTCGAAAGCACAGCAGTCACCCTCGAAGTGACACCAGACTTGTTCCACTTCCACTTCCCCCTGTTGGTGTGGACCGTAGACTATCCTCTTTTCCAGCCACTGTGGAAAGACCTTTTCCTTCCTTCTTCCTTCCTTCCTTCCTTCCTTCCTTCCTCCATCCCTCCCCCCTCCCTCCCAAGAGGCTGCCCCCCGATTACTCCCCAGGCACCAGCTCTGTAGCTCTCAGGCAAGTGATGTCCACCCCAGCCCAAGCCCTGCTCCTCCACACCCCTAGCTCATGCTGGAGGGCAGCCAGACAGCTCTGCACAGGAGCTGCGGCTGAGACTAGGCAGTGAGGTCAGCCCCACGGTAGACAGACCATCATCAGGCATGGTTAGATCATCACGCATACAGACGGAGATGAAAACTATGTGGCAGGCGAGCCTCCGCTTCCCTCCCCCTGGCCTTGGCAGACATTACTAATCAATTGCATCACTTTCACACTGAGTCAACCCAAAGCTTCAGACAACCACAATAAGATGGTCAGAGTTGCTACCTGGGGGTAACTGACTTGCCATTCATTCATTCATTCATTCATTCATTTATTTCAGGATATTATGGGGGTACAAACATTTTGGTTACATGTTATGACTTTGCCACACCCAAACCATGATTTGAGGTGTGTCTTTTCCCCCCTTGACTTGCCATTCTTGACCCAGATACAGACAGGATCCAAAAGTCAGGGTGACTCTGAGTCAGAGCCAGGCAGGAAAGCAGGGGTTTTAACAGCAGTAAGGCAAAGACAGGGCAGGGGGGTGGTCAGGCTGGCTGAGCAGAACTCCAGGCGGGAGGGAGGTGATAACTCCCTTGCATCAGAACTTCAGTTTACAGAGCACTTTCACTAAATGCCTGTGACTCTTGAGGTAGAGGTGACTCAACTTCCATATCACAGATGAGGAAACATAAGCCTAGAGAAGTGTATGCCCGTGGTGTCACCAGTGTGGCAGCTGCTGTTTTGGTCACCTGGTAGACACCAGGCCTTGGGAACACAGGTGGGCACAGGCCTTGGATCAGCTTCTCTCCTGAAAGTGCATCCTTCAGCAGGACTCAGGCAGGAGGCAGTTGGTGGTGCGTGCGGCAGGTGATTAGCCACTGGCTGGGCGTGGGAGGAGCTCTGGTTTATAGCCCTTGCTGATTTCTGAGAGAGTGTAGATATTCCTGCCTTGGCTTCAAGCTCCCAGTAGGCATCACTGAATACGGAGTTGGGAAGAGATGCCTGTAGTCCGCTCTCTGGGGCCGGAGGAGCCGGCTCCAGCTCACCAATGTCAATGCCCCAGAGAGGCACTTCTGTCCCCTGAGCCCCATGATCTGGGTGTTCAGCTCTCCCCGCAGTTCTGCGTCGCTCAGGCTCTCCCCTGCCTGGGTCAGGTTTGTTTCTGTTGCTTGCAAGTGAAAGGCCTGAGAGCCGTCTCTGATACGCTGACCCCGTGGGGGAGCCAGGTCTCAGGGCCTGTGTTCTGGCTTCCAGCTTCTTGATCTTCCCTCTCTACCCACTGACCCCTCAAGGGCCCGATGGCAAGGCCCCACAGGTGGTGGGAATGCCAGGCACAGAGCCAAGAAGCCCCAAGGTGGGAAGGAGCCTCAGAACCTGGAAGCCGCAGCCTGGAGTCTGAGCAGTGGCAGGCGGTGGACGGCCGGGTCCGTCGGGCATGGGGAGGAGGGCTGGGGAGACTGCAGTCAGCAGGCAGGTCGCCCTGTTCAAGGGGCAGCAGCCACTGCTCAGCTCCAGGAAGTGGTCCCATGTGACCAGAAATTCTGGTTTTTAAAGAGAAGCCTGATATTCAAATTTTTGAATGCGAAATCTGATTTGTAAATGCCAGCAACTATATTAAAAAACATTTAAACATCTCAGGCCACTGTCGGCAGCCTCTGGTCTTAAGTCTGTGTCTTTGCTGAGCCACAGGCATCTCTCACTTGTCTGGGCTTCTGGCTGCCCCTCTGGCACCTCCTTGCCAGCCCTTGGCTGTGCCCACCCCAGACTGTGCCCCTGCAGCCCCCTCCAGTGTGGCCACTTCTCCACTGCCCCGAGGGAGGCACGTGGGGCCCCCCTTGCTGCCAGAGCCTGTTGCTGCCCCTGCATCATGTCCTTGCTGTGCACCGCGTGCCCCTCCATCTCACAACCCTCCTCCTTGCTCCCTGCGCCCCGGCCTCCTCCTCCACTCAGTCCTGTGAATGTGCCCAATACCTGTGATGACTTCAGCCAGCTCTCTATCTCCCCAGCAGTCCCTTGGTCCCACTGCCTGTCCTTGGCTCCTCCACCCTCCAGCTTCGATTCCATGGCCCTCTGTTGCCATCGCTCCCTGCACCCACCTCAGGTCGCTGTGCCTCTCTGCTGCACCCGAGCTCCCACTCGGGGCTGCACCCAGCTGGCTGCCTGGGCTCACGACACCAGGGCCATTGACCTGGAGCGCAGCCTCTCGCTTTCCGGGGCCCCCATGGCACCGCCCTGCTGTGGCCTTGCTCCACTCTGTGAGCTCACTTGTTCCCCTTCTCTCCTCTACCCAGACCTCCAACCCCAGTCCCCATCCTCACTCTCTGCTCACTGAGGAAACAGAAGCACTGGCTGGACTCCTCTGTTCTGTGCTGTAAACGGGGACAGGGCCTTCTCCGGGAATCGTGAGGAATGAAAGAGAGAATCATGTAAAGCTGGCACACCGGAGCTGCAGGGCGAGGTTTCCAAGGAAGCATGACTTGCATTCAGCTCTAGCATCTTTTGCAGCGTCCTGACCCCGAGTCCACCTGCCCAGGACACAGACGCCCACAGGGAAGGTGCATTCTCCAGACGAGCCTCCAGAGGGCACCACCAGCACAGCGCTGAGCCTTCTGCGCCCAAGTCCTAGAGCCAGGCACCTGCTCACCTTTGTGCCAGGGCCAGGCCAATGATGCTTTGCAGATGAAGAGGACCCATATCTGCCCCATCTCAGATATGTCCCTGCACACAACAGGTAGCTCTCACCTTCTCTCTATCCAGGCGATGTGACTCGTTGACCTGTGGCCCAGCACCCAGGGCCAGGGTGTTTGCCTGGAGGGTGGGCGGAACTCAGCCCCCTCCCCATTCTTCATCAACCATGGGGCCTCTGGAGGCTCAGAGAGATGGGCTGTACATGGCTGTGTGTGGGAATCAGGAGCTCGGGGCTGGTCACACAGATTCCCAGGCTGGCATCTCAGCATCTCTTGGAAGGCAGGAAATTGGAGACGCCCCTGCAGAACTAAGAGTGCTCATGACGGCAGGGACCACCACCCCCTGAGCACCCATCAAGTGGTCTCACTTGGAGGGCACCTGTGCCTGAGCCCACCCTCCACAGGCAGCTCCTAGGGAGGCAGAGGCTGGACAGGGTGGGGCCTTCCTGCCTTGGCCACCCACTCCCTGGTGCCAGGCATTTTGCATGTTCCCTGACCTGGATTCCGTCATCCCAGATGGTGGCCCTGGGCAAGCAAGACCCCTGGCATTGGCCGCCCCACCCAGGAACTAAGGAGGTCACGCTAGATTGCCCCTCTTGTGGCCTGAGGTCAAGAGCATCCCTGCAGATGTGGCCCCAGAGGGCAGGGCAGGTTGCAGTGTCTCGGTCAAAGGCTGCCTGCAGCCCCGGCATCCGCTTGGCCAATGGTGGCCCTGCTTTCCCCAGGACAGGTGTTAAGCTGCTCTGAGAACAGGCTTCCTGTGGAGGGAGGGAAGGGAGATTCTGAAAGGCCCCTGCTCCCACCTGGAGCCCGCAGGAAGGAGGCATTAGGCTGCAGGGTTTCTGTGTGCGCCTCCTGGAACAGCCACAACTGGACCTACTGGAGTTTGTTTCAATGCAGATGCCCAGGCTGAGATGGGCCCCTTCACTCCCCTTTCCCCCAAGAACCCCCAGCTATTTCCACCCCAGTGGGCCTTCCCGGCTGGTCCTTATGGGGCAGGCAAGGTGGGTGGGGTGGGGGTCACCGAGAGGATCTGGCAGCCCCACAAGTCTGTGTCCACCACCAGGGTAGACCAACTCGGGCTTCCAGGTCACACCTTCACCCCCCTGGAGCGCTAATAACAGCCACAGGGCTCATCTCGACACCCTGGGGTTCTGTGGCTCAGCTCAGGACAGTGGAGTCACACTGCCCTGTTCCTTGCCTGCTGAGGGAAGCTGCGGAAGTCACCTACCCTCCTGAGCCTTGGACCCCTACGTGCACAAGGAGGAAGGCAACACGCAGTGCCCGGAGGCTCAAGTAGGAACACAGTTTGAAGGCACAGAATGGGCATCAGAGCTGCTGACATGTGAGCAGAAGGCTGAGGTTTGCTCTGGGCCCACTCAGGTCCATCTCCTTCGCTCCCCCACTGGCAGCCCCACCCACGGGCTTGCCTCCATCTCGCCTGCCCTTGCAAAGGTCCACGCCATGCACACCGCGGAGCGGGGTAGATGCACATTGGTGTCTTTTTATTGGATTTTCCATGGGCGACCTGGATGCCCTGAGTGGCCCCGCCCAGCTCCTGGCCTCTGCTCTGGGGGCTCTGCCACCCTGCACATCCTTTCCCAAGCAGCTCGGGCTCCTCCTTGAGACAAACCCAGTTTTCCTACCGCCTTCCTCTTTATTTACACCAGGCTGCCTGGCTGGGGCACGGCCCAGGTGTCCCAGTTAGTGTGCTGTAGCCCAGAGCCCCTGGCAGCACCTGCTCATCCCAGGCCATGGCAGACTCTGCCCTACAGCTTGGTGTTGAGATGGAAGAAGTGGGGCGCTGCATAGGTCGTGACTGGCGGTGCGTGCCAGGCAGACGCAGCTGGGCAAAGTCTGTGGCGGAGGGCACTGTCAAAGGATGTCGGGGGGAAGTGCATCAGTCCAGTGGCCATGGGTGAGGGGCCTGTAGTGGCCATGAAGTGGGCCGGGAAGGCCGGGATGACCAGGGGGCTGAAGGGGAGCGTGGCCTGGCCCTTTAAGGGGTCCGGGGTGCTGGCGAAGTTCATCGGGCAGCGCAGCATGGTGCCCCTGTAGGCCTCTGGGGGGGCTGGGCCCAGCAGGCAGGAGACGGCCAGGCCGGGCCCTGTGGGTTTGGCCCCATACTCCTTGGCGTCCACCTCCTTAAGAAAGGGAGACACTGCCCGCAGTTTTTTGCCACCATGGGCAAAGCCCTCTTCCTCCAGGCTGCGCTTGCTGCTGAGGCCTGGGCTGCTGGGGAAGGCTGATGGGGGCACAGGGCTCTCGGCCGGGACTTTGGCCATGGGGGACACCCAGCAGGCTTTGGGCTTGGGGTAGAGGCTGCCCTTCCTGGAACCGCCTTTGTGGAATGCAGAGGGGCGGTTGGCATCCCCGCCCCACACGAGCTGGGGCTCTTTGATTGACAGTCCCTCCTCTTTGCTGGGAGGCCCCGAGAGCACTCCATCTTTAAAGTTGGAGAAGAAGTCCCGGGGGTGCTGGCTGACGGGCTTCAGCACCTCGGTGGGATAAGCGTGGAAACAGCCCGTGAAGATGGGGGCCGAGGGACAGGGGCCCGCTTGAGCCTCCTCCCTGAGGCTGCTGCCAGGGGCCTGCAACCCCTCCTGAGGGGTCAGCTGGTGCCTGGAATTCTCAGCCAGCCCTCCTGGGCTCCGGGGACTCTCTGGGGGATGAATGGCTGGGGACGCCTGGGGCTCCATGTCCGGGCCACCTGCCCCATGGCGACAGCCTTCCTCCTGGCACTGCAAGGCCTCTGCCTTGCTCACCTGGGCCAGGAGCTTCTTTTTGGCCAGTGGTGACATGATGCCATGTGTCCCTTTACAGTAGAAGCTGGACAGGAGCCGCTTATAGGCCTCAGGGCAGCTGCTGGCACCCACGAAGGGCAGAGAGGGCCCAGAGGCTGGGCCCAGCTGTTCTGTGCTGTCCCTGGGGGGCTCCTGGCTGGGAAGCGGTGCTGGGTCCAGGACATCTGTTTTGGTCTTTCCTAGCATCATCTAGAATGAGAAAGGGCCATACCTCAGGGCTGGGTGTGAGCCATGCATCCTGACCTGGGCACCTGGAGACAGCAGGGTCTTGGGAGTGCCCAGGGCCCCTGCTAGCCCTTGTAGTGCTTCTGTGCAAAATCTTCAAAAGGTGCCCTGTCCTCCGAGTGGACACTGTCTGGCATCAGGACATAGGGCCTAGTGGATGGGGTGTGAGCTGGAGCTCAGACCCCACTTGCATAACCATTTGCAGAGAACCTGGAGCCCCGAAGGTCCTGTCCTTGGAGCAGGTTCAGGGTATCTAAGCAGGGAGCCTGGCAGCCACAGTGAGGGCAGGCGCTCACCTGGTCCACCCGCCGCTCCTCCTTGGTCTTCTTCGGCCTCTCAGTGGCCCCGTCATCTGCCCGCTGCTCCTTGGCCATCTTGTATTGTTTCCTGGGCTTGGAGGGGGGCAGTGGCTTGTCATCCTCCCCCTTCAGGTGTCGCACATATGGGAGGACCAGCCTGGGGAGGAGCAGGGCAGGCAGGTCGCCAGGAAGCCAGGCCCACCCCCGCTGCAGGCTTCCTCTACACTCCTCTAGGTCCCCCTCCGTCCCTGACCGCATACAGCCCGTCCCGCAGTCCCAAGCCGTGATGGGGATGGAGCACAGCACTGCCCCGCTGCCCCAGGCTGGGGCTGGGGCGGACACATCCTGCCCCCTCCTCTGCATCCTGACGCTGGGCCAAGGCCAGAGGGGGAAGGCCCAGGTGTCCCGTACCCGGGACCTGCGGTGGCCACCCTGCTGTACCTCTCGTAGTGGCGGCGAGTGCAGGTGGCCGCGCTGGTGCTGCCTGGGCTGCCCCCCAGCTCGTCGTACACGTTCTTCCAGAGGCGGCGACCGGTCACCTGCAAGGGCACCACGTGAGGGCATGGCAGGCGGGCGCCCCCTGGCGGCGGGGGGTCTTCACAGCTTTAGGTCCCGAACTGCGGTTTTGCAGCTGCCTCTCCGGCAACAGCGGCCCGGCCCGGAGGTCGGGGTGGGGGGACTGCCGGGCGGCCAGCCAGTTCTCCTCTCCCCGGGGCCACCCAACTGCTAGCCCAAGCAGCTTTCCGAGCATGGGGCGGGTAGAACAGATGGGAAGGGAAGAAAACCTGCTTTGAGCAGCACAGTACTGGCGAGGCAGGCCCCTCCTCCTCCCCGCAGCAGGCAGGGGCAGGATGGGGGATCTGCCTCTTCCTCCCGTCCGGAGGCAAGGATAGCTCAGTGGGCTGGCCCTGGGGTGCTGCAGGGAGGGGCCTTCCTTACCAGCTCATAGGCCCCCAGCTTCTCCACCGCCTTGTAGATCTTCCACAGGTTAACTGGAGGAGAGAGGGGCAGGCCTGCTGTCAGTCTGTGGCTCTGGCCAGCAGGCACAGACAGCACACACCCACACAGGGCCACTGCAACGGATGGGCAGGCCAGGCCTGGCGCACCGGTGACCCAGTGGCCAGTGAGGATGGAATCCAGCTCCACCCATCCCCAAGCATGGAAGGGGCATCCTATTTGCAACCCCTGGTAGGCTGGCAGCATCCAGGGTCACCCAGGGTGGAGGTGCCTACCCAATGCCCTGCCTGGGTGGGGTCCCCTGCTGGGCCCCCCTCCCTGCCTGCACCCCAGGGACGCACTCTGCTTGAAGCCGAGATGGGGCACCCTCTCGATGGGCGTGTGTCGCTCCTTCATGAACTTGTAGAGGCTGACCAGGAAGGCCTGCTCCTCCTCCCGCTCCCTGCCTGCCTCGGGGGAGTCCTGGGGAAAGAACGGGAGGCATTGGATGGGCCCCAGTCGGTGGGTGGCTGGGGACAAGCAGAAACCACCGGCTGTGGGGAGGAAAAAGGTGCCTGCCCCAACCCCAGGCTCCCCAAGAGCACCCAGCCCACTGCTTTGGGCTGGAGTGACTTCCCGGGTCCAACAAGGCATAGGCATCAGCTCTTAGTGTCCTGGCCCAAAGACGGGGGCTGGAGTCCAGGGCCTCCCCACAGGCCTGGCAGCCCAGAGCAGCTGCAGCTGGTGCCAGAGATGGCCACAGGAACAGTCCCCAGCCTTCTCCAGGCCAGGATCACTTCTTCATCTTGCTCTTAATTTTGTTACATCTGTGTCTTAGCTCCTCTGCCAGACTGTGAACTTCTGCAGGGCAGGTTGTGTGTCCCCAGGGCCCCTGGGATGAAAGCTGAAGGAACAAAGGTGTCTAGCACTGTGGGGCCGCTCCACTGGGCCTGCGTCCACTGAGACTCTGCCCTGCCAGCTGCCTCTCTGATCCACCAGCCTGCCATGCTGAATTTATGGAGTAGAAGCTCTGGGTGTCCACTGGCACGCTGCTGTCAGGTACACAGGACTTTTGGTTGCCAGTCTCAGAGGGGCAATTCCTGCTGAAGCTTCATCAGGCAGGTGGCTCAGGGCAGTGAGGTATGGTGGGGCTGGGCTGAGGGCCCATGTCCTGGCCCAAGGTAGGGTCCTGCTTGGAGAATGTCCAGCTCCCCAGCTCCCAGAAGGACATAGACCATCTGGGCCTAGAACAGTGCAGAGCTATGTGTTCCAAAAATATTTGACTCAAGTTTATTTCAGTATTTTTACTTTTTTTAAGTTGTAAATATCTTCTATAATATTTCAGCGTTTTTAAGGTACTAAGGCCCTCTGATAACAAATGACACACAAACCTATGTGTTACCTATGAAGTTGTAACATGCCGGAGACCCGGGGGCTGCTGTGCGCGGACCTCAGAAGGCAAGCTCTCACGACTGCTCTTGGAGTCTGCCCTTCTAGTCCTTTCCTGAGTTCCAGGCAAGTTGTCAAAGACTACTACCATTTGCAACCACTTTTCTACATGAATCTGGGTATTTTCTCCAGACTGCGCCGCCAAAGCAAATGGCCAAAATGAATGGAAGCTGAGGCTGACCGTGCTCCAAAAATGCCACCTGCAGCCCCCGTTTCCGATTCTGTGCTCATCAAAATAGCCTTGCTGAGCTCACTGAGCGACTTTGTGTGTCCACATTATAAATGTGGGGGGACGGATGTACATGTAGTTTTACATCATAGCATCGTGCTTTTGTCTGTTTTATGGATCAGGGTGCCGCGTCATCTTCGTCTGAAAAAAGGGCTCTGGCTCTGCCTGGCAGGGTGGGGTGCAGGGACAGTTTCCCTCCTGAGAGCTTGGGGAGTCTCCAGGTTCACCTGGAGTCTCAGCACAGGTGAGGGGGCAGGGAAGAGCCCCCGAGGGAGTCAGCAACTCACCTCCAGCTGGATGGGGCTCTGGCTCCTGCTCTGCTCACCATCGGGTTTAGGGGATGAGGGTGGGTCTAGGGGGTCACTCTCCTCTGACTGTTTCCTTTTCCCTTTGACAGGGGGTGCTGCAAGGAGAGAGGGAAGAAAGAGGAGGGGGGAGGGGAGGGAGAAAGAACACATGAGATACAGGTAGGGAGAACAGGTGACCAAGGAGAGGTCCCCTGCCCTAAATCGGAATTGGCCAGGGGAAGGGGTCTGTCCTTGTCTGCATGTAGGCTGTCCCCGCCCTCCCCCCACACTCGGGCTCCCGTGGCCACCCCTGCTGACCCTCCTCTCCCCTCACCCCAACCAAGCCCCGCCTGCTCCACACCTGCCTCTCTTCTCTCCTCTACTCCAGCCATCCCCACCTGCCCCCGCACCAGGGACTCGTTTCACAGAAGACAGTTTTGCACAGACGGCGCAGCAGCGGGGTCCCCCGGAGTCCCACCGGTATCTGCCGCTGCAGCCAAGCCAAACCCACCCCCTCACTCCGCACCACCCTCCACCTCCC
>NW_012141747.1:6006004-6050232 GCF_000956105.1 Propithecus coquereli
CCCCCCGGCTTTGAAGGAAACCCTATACCACCTTGGGGTCAGTCGAAGGGGGCAGAGCTGGGCCGGGGTGCTTGGGGCAACCCTGTCTCCAGAGCCCGCCCCACGTTCAGGCACAGAGTTTCACAGCAGCTCAGCCTCACCCGGGCAGTGGCTGAGGCTCCCGTCTGTGGGCCCCCAAAGCACCACTGCAGTGCTTGGACAGGATTTCCTCCAGGAATGATCGAGAAGAGAGTACGTGCCTGTTTGTGACACATCTGACTTTTCCCTGAGCAACTGCAGAATTCTGACTGCCCCTAATTAGGCCACAGGCTCCGCTCACCTACAAGGGTCCTGGTCACCCTTCAGGTCTCTGCTGATAAGTCCCTTCCTCTGGGTGGCCTCTGCCATTCTTGTCACCCTCAGCTATTCACAGCCGTCTGACTGAACTGCCTGTCAGCTCATCTGCCCCTCTGATAGCTCAGTGAGGCCTCCCAGCACCCACACAGTAGGCGCCAGTAAGCCAGAATGAGCGAGGCATGGCAGACCCACATGGAGGCAGGAGGAACCATGGGCTCTATTTTACGAAGGGCGGCCATGTGCTCCTGGTTGCAAAAATGCAAGACCTCTGTCACTGCAAAAAACACAACCACTGGAAACTACCTCAGGCCACGTGGCAGGTTGGCAGTGGATCCCACACCAGGAACCCACCTCTTTTGACAACCTTTCCTTTCTTTTCTGTTTTCTTCTTGTTAATCTAATATGGACTGCGCCATACTCCTGGTTCACTCCAGCTCAGGAAATTCTTATTGCTGGGAACCTGTGAGATTTCCCCTCTATCCCAGACAGAAAGAGAATGTCCTCGGGAACAAACCCACACCAACATGACCCAGAGGTACATGGTGTTAGAATCTTTGGCCACTGAACGGTCTCCCCCCTGACAGTTGTTCAGGTAAGTGCTGCTAAGCCTGCAACTACTCTCGTGTTGTGTGGGTCCTCGGCTCTGTGTCCCTGGCTCTTTCACATACAGGCATACCTTGGAGATATGTGGGTTCAGTTCCAGACAACCAAGATAATGCAAATATCACAATAAAGCTAGTCACACAAATTTTTGGCTTTCCAGTGCATATAAAAGCTATGTTTACACTGTACTGTGGTCTATTAAGTGTACAATAGCATGTCTACAAACACAGCATAATACCTTAATTTAAAAATACTTTATTGCTAAAAAATGCAAACGATCATCTGAGCCTTCAAGTTGTAATCTTATTGCTGATGATGGAGCTCATGTCGCTGTTGATGGCTGCTGACTCATCAGGGTATGGATTGCTGAAGGTTGGGGTGGCTGTGACAATTTCTTAAAAAATAAGACAAAAATGAAGTTTGCTGCATTGATCGACTCTTTCTTTCATGAAAAATTTCTCTGAAGCATGGGATACGGTTTGATAGCATTTTACCCACAGTACAACTTCTTCCAAAATTGGAGCCGATCCTCTCAAACTCTGCCACTGCTTTGTCAACTAAGTGTATGGAATATTCTAAATCCTTTGTTGTCATTTCAGCAATGTTCACGGCATCTTCACCAGTAGATTCCATCTCAAGAAACCACTTTCTTTGCTCATGCATAAGAAGTGGCTCCTCATCCTTTCAAGTTTATCATGAGGTTGCAGCAATTCAGGCTCCGCTCTAATTCTAGTTCTCTTGCTGTTGCCACCTCATGTGCAGTGTGCCTTCCTCCACTGACGTCTGGCGCCCTTCAAAGTCACACATGAGGATTAGAATCAACTTCTCCCAAACTCCTGTTAATATTGATATTTTGACTTCCTCCCATGAATCACGAATGTTCTTAATGGCATCTAGAATGGTGAATCCTTTCCAGAAGGTTTTCAGCTGACTTTGCCCAGATCCATCAGAGGAATCGCTGTCTGTGGCAACTATAGCCTTACAAAAATACATTTCTTAAATAATAAGGCTTGAAAATAGAAATTACTCCTTGATCCATGGGCTGCAGAATGGATGCTGTGTTAGGAGGCACGAAAACAACATTAATCTCCTTGTACATCTCCGTCAGAGCTCTTGGGTGACCCAGGTGCATTGTCAACGAGAGGTAATATTTTGAAATGAACTTTTTTCTTATCAGTAGGTCTCAACAGTGGGCTTAAAATATTCAGTAAACCATGCTATAATCAGATGTGCTGTCATCCAGGCTTTGTTTTTCCATTTATAGAGCATAGGTAGAATAGAACTAGCATAATTCTTAAGGGATCTAGGATTTCTGGAATGGTACATGAGCACTGGCTTCAACTTAAAGTCACCAGCTGCACTGGCCCTTAACAAGAGAGTCAGCCTGCCTTTAAAGCCAAGTATTGACTTCTCTTTAGCTGTGAAAGTCCTAGATGGCATCTTCTTCCAATATAAAGCTGCTTTGTCTACACTGAAAATCTGTTGTTTAGTGTAGCCACATTCATCACTGATCTTTGCTAAATCTCTTGGATAACTTGCTGTAGCTTCTATATCAGCACTTGTTGTTTCACTTTGGTTTTTTGTTTGTTTGTTTTTTGAGACAGTCTTGCTCTGTCACCCGGGTAGAGTCACTGTAGTTCACAGCAATCTCAAACTTCGGGGCTCAAGCGATCCTCCTGCCTCAGCCTCCTGAGTAGCTGGCACTACAGGCACAGGCCACCATGGCCAGCTAATTTTTCTGTTTTTAGTAGAGACGGGGTCTCGCTCTTGCTCAGGCTGGTCTCAAACTCCTGAGCTCAAGCGATCCTCCTGCCTCAGCCTCCAAGAGTGCTAGGATTATAGGTGCAAGTCACTGCCCCCGGCGTTTACCTCATACTTTGATGTTACAGTGTGAGGTGTAAAGTTCTTTCCTTCCTTAAACCTCATAACCACCCTCTGCCAGCTTCCAACTCTTCTTCTGCAGCTTCCTCACCTCTCTCAGCCTTCGTAGAACTGAAGAGAGTCAGCCCCTTGCTCTGGATTAGGCTTTGGCTTAAGGGCATGTTGTGCCTGGCTTGACCGATCCAGACCACTACAACTTTCCGCATATCAGCAATAAGGCTACCTCACTTTCTTTTCACTCGTGTGTTCCCTAAAGTAGCACTTTCTTATTTCCTTCGAGCGCTTTCTTTTGCATTCACAACTTGGCAAACTGGCCAAGAGGCCCAGCCTTCAGCCCATCTGGGCTTTCAACATTCCTTCCACTACACTTTGTCACTTTTAGCTGCTGGTTTAAAATGAGAGATGTGTGACTCTACCTTTCACTTGAACATTTAGAGGCCGCTGTAGGGTTATTGATTGGCCTAATTTCAATATTGTTGTGTGTCAGGGAACAGGGAGGCCTGAGACAGACGGGGAACGGCTGGCCGGCGAAGCAGTCAGAGCACACACGATGTCGATCGATTGAGTTTGCCGTCTTATTTGGGTGTGGTTCGTGGCGCCCCAAACCAATTACAATAGTATTATCAAAGGTCACTGATCACAGATCACCACAACAGATATAATAATAACGGAAAAATGTGAACTATTTCAAGAATTACCAAAATGTGACACAGACACGAAGTGAGCACATGCTATTGGGAAAACGGCGCAGTCTCACTCAACACAGCGTTGCCACAAACCTTCAATTTGCAAAAAAGCGCTATCTGCAAAGTGCAATAAAGCGAGATATGCCTGTATGTTCTCTCATTTAGTCCCAGGAGGGGTCCCGTTTTAAAGAGGGGGAAACTGTTGCTCGCCTCCCTGGACGACCAGGATTCAAAACAGTCTGCCTGACCAGCAGCTGCTGAGTTTATTATCCACATTTGCAAAGCCTTGATGAAGAGTTCAAAGAAGCCGGCTCCTCTCCTTCCCTCCTGCCTGCTGCACTCTGCTTGCACGTCCTCCCTCCCTTAACTCCTGCTGCTCAGGGCCTCAGCATAGAAGGACTCTCTGCATTTGTCTGAGTGTGACCAGGGTTTCTCACTGGAGCCCTCCTGCAAACTTGCTATGTGACCTGGACAAGTCCCTTCCCCTTGGACTTCAGAAAAGCAAGGTGGTTGGAGCAGGGCCCATTAGCATCACCTGGAGAAGCATCTTAAACACACTGATGCTGGGCCCCACCCAGAGTCTGATTTAAGGTCCTGCATGGGACATCAGAGTTTAAAGCTCCCCGGGGGATCCCAGAGGGCACCCAGGCCGAGAACCATGGGGCCAGAGGATCCCTAGTCCCTTCTGCTTAGTTTCAGAGTTTGTGAGCTCTGCCTGGGCCACACTCGGGAAAATCTCCTGGAGTCGGGCACTTGGGTTACCAGGAAAGGAGGTCAACAATCCAAGCTGTTTAACCCCAGATGGGAAAGGGATTAGAGCTGTCACCTTAAGCCACAAAGGGAAACACTCTTTATCTCTGTGTCCAGCTGAGTCCCCAGATGAACTTGGCCTCCATTCGCACCCAGCCAGGGCTAGCTCTCTGTCCTGGCGGGGCCTTCTAGAATGCAGGCCTTTGGCTCCTGCTTCTGCAGCCTTAGCTGGGTGAGAGGGAGAGTCCTCTCCCTCTTTCTCTGGGGCCTTCTGTCCTTCACTGGCTGTCCTAATCCCTCCCTTCCCCCAACCACTTATAGATCAGGGTTCTAGTAAATCCTCATTTGTAAAAAGGGTTCTGCTGTGAAAAGTAAGTTTGAAACCCGCTGCCATAGATGATGGGCATGTCCTCCTGTCTGCCAGCTCCCAGCTCTCGCACCTCCCAACACACAGCAGGGCTGAGCCCCCTCCCAGTGCTCCAGCGCAGGGAAGGGACTTATGAAGCAGGAGGCCCAGTCCTCCGGCTCCCCCACTCAGAGGCAGGAGAACCCCGCTTGCCTCTGCGTGACTGCTGCAGCGGCAGCACCGAGTTCCTGTCTCACTCCGATCTCACTCTGAGCTTGCGCGTGTAGGTCCCTCCCTGCACAACGCCATGGATGTCCCATTTGTAGCCGGGGAGGTGGATCCAATGAAAGAAAGAAAACTGCTCTCCACAAGAATGTCATTCAGACATGACTTTTTCCATCCAGGAAACAATAATGATGATAATGGTGATGACTGTTCCACTGTTTACTTTTTACACATCTGGAATCTATTCTGGTATAAGGTGTGAGACAGGGATCTTAACCACCTTTTTCTCCCATTGGTTAGGTGGTCCCCGTATTGACTGAGCGACTCCATCCCCCAGTGACTGGAAATGTTACTTTCCCCACAATCTCAGTGCTTACAAGGAATACATCTGGGACTATTTCTGGACTTTCTTTTCTGTTTCACCACTGTGGAATGCTGAGACCCGTGCACGCTGTTTTAATTTTTGTAGCTTTGTAAAACAAGTTACTATCCAGAGGCCAAGCAACCCAATAGTACCCTTCTTTTAAAAATATTCCATCTGAACTTTAGGATATTTTGGTAACATTCTCTTAAAAAAAACAAAACAAAACAAAAAAACAACACTAGGGTTTTGATTGCATTTATGTTTAGAAACTACTTTGAGGAGAAATAACACCTTTACGATATTGCATCTTTCTTTTGGGACCACATGTTTCCAATGACTCAGGTTCCCCTACGCAGTCCTCAGAAGTTCCTTCTTAAAGCTCTGTGCCTTTCCTGTTGAGGTTATTTCTAGTTTGTTTCTCGAGTTTTGTGCAGCTAGATAATAGTGTTAGAAAAGCCCTGATAACAGTAAGACTTCACAAGCCCCCTCTGATTTCCTCATTTCACTGCTGGGAAGAGGACCAAGGGAGGCTAGGTGGCTATACCAGAAGATGAGCCTGGGGCCTAGTGACCTCACTAGGCACGAGTGGGTGTGGCAGGGTGCTGGGCCAGAGGCTTGTTGAAGGCCCTTCCTGTGTATGAATCTGATTTCTGTTCAACTCCATGCTTGTGTCTGAGTCAAGCTCAACTCCCAGATCCTAAAACTACAGCAGTAAAGAGGTTAGTTTCAGTCCTTCATTCCAATAGAGGATGCTTCGGCAGGTCTAGGCGTTCTCAAGTCATTCCCTACTTCCCTCTCTACACAATTCACTTCACCAACTCCAATCAGCTCTCACCGGCCTAGGACTAGGCATCTTGTACATTGCCTTATTAAATCTTCCCAGCCACCCAGTGAGTATTATTTCTCCCTTTTAACAGATGTACTACCTGAGGCTCAGAGAGGTTTAGTAACTTGCCTGAGGTCACACAGTTTACCAGTGGCACAGAAAAGATTCAGAACCACAGCAGTCTGACTTCTCTAAAGCCCTGAATCCTGAGATCTAGAGTTTTATTCTTTTTTTTTTTTTTTTTTTTTAGAGATGGAGATGGAGTCTTGCTATGTTACCCACGCTTGACTCAAACTCCTGGGCTCAATCCATCCTCCCGCCTCAGCCTCCCAAACAGACGGGACCACAGGCACACACCACTGCACCCAGCTTAGAGGTTTTTTTGGGTTTTTTTTTTAGTGGGAACAGGAACACCCCAAGTTCCTTATCTGTGCTCAAAGGGTGCAAACTTGTTTGCTTTCCCTGAGTGAATCTGCAGGCTCCCAGCACATCACCCGTTGCTCTGCTAACATGAGCTGGTCTGCATTGACTGCTAAGGCAACCATGCCCCAGGAAGGGAGGGGACCACTCAAAAACGCTGCACCCTCAGAGAGGTGGGCAGCTCGGGGGGAGGTGGGAGGCAGGGCTTCTATAGCCCTCACCAGTAAATCAACTTCCCTGGCCCTGAGGCCCCATCATCTTTGAATAAGGGGTATTATCTCCATAATCTTGAGGAAGGAGATTATATCTCTTAAGCTATAACTATAAGGAGGTGTCAAAACTGTTGACATCTATTGGGATTCCTTTAAGAAACTGCCACCTGTGACCTGAGAGAGTAGGGGCCAGCTCCTAGCCAGGGCTCAGCCTACCTGAGGAAAGGGTGGGGGAGTAATGCGAAGGGGGAAGGTGAAGGCGCTGTGTGTGGGGAGCCCAGCAGAGGAGAGTCACGGAAGACCAACTCAAGATGTCTCACCCGGCCTTGGGTGGTGGGAAGTCCGGGGGCCCCTGTGAACCTGCCCCCTGCCCTGCCAGACAGTGGGCTGACATCAGATGAGAGTGGGACAAGAGCAGAGATGGGGCAGGGGGCTCTGGCACCACACAGGTGTGTCTTTTACCAAGTCAGTCACTGCTTCTGTACCAGTTTCCCCATTTATCAGACGAGCATGCTAGCCTCCACCGGCGCAATGTTAGTTATCTAAGCAGAAGAAAGCCAGAAATGAGGCTTCCCCGACGAACCACAGCTGAGCTTGGCAAGATCCGAAGCCTGCCTGTCCTGCTCACTCCCCAGGGTACCTCACTGCCCCCGCCCCAGCAGGTGCTCTGGAAACATCAGCCCCATGGATGCAGGATGGGCACACTTAATCTTATATGCCCCTAATGCTCAGAGAGGGGCTATGACTAGTCCAAGGCCACACAGCCTTCGGGTTCACCAGCCTGCTGGGATTCACACACCCCCCTTCTCTGGCCCGCCCCACTCACCCTCCCTGTGATGGGAAGGAAGTGACACTTCCTTTCATGAAAAGTTACTGACTGGGAACACTGCGTCAATTACCACAATAATGGTAACAGCAGCCTCAATAACAACCAGCAGACACTGCCCCACCCCCTCGCCTGAGGTTGTTGGCTTAAGTTTCTCCGAGCTTGAGCTGGAACAGAAACAAAGACAGCCTTTGAAGCAGCCAGTCCACTCCGTGGCCCAGAGCTGGCTGCCTGGTGGAGTCTCTGAGTGGAGCTTGCTCCAGTGGGTTGTTTGAGGAGGAGGGACCTGCCAAGGGCTGCGCTGGAGCCAGCAATGCGACAGAGGAGCTGGACATGGGACCCTCTCCCCACCGGGGTGCAGAGTGCAGCTCACACTGCAGCCCAGCCTCAGCACATCAGCTGGGAGAGGGAGAGGGGGGTAGAGTCTTGGAGCAACTAGCCAAGATGAGGGCCTTGAAAGGGTACAGAAAGGGAGGGAGGTTCAAGGGGCACCAAATGTGAGACTACCAACTCCCAAGCCCCCCTGGGGCTCCCTGTGCCTCTTTACCCAGCTCTGGGATGCCCTAAAAGATGCTATTCCAGGATGGGGTTGAAACCTCTCCTCCCCTTGCCCGTCCCTCCCCACCAACTCTGGGTAATATTTGATGATAACAGTAATTTCCTCTGTGATCGTTTCCTATATTCCCATTCCACTTCTGGAGAAACAAGGCTCAGAGGTATTAAAAGACTTGTCCAAGATGTCACCGAACAGTAGAGGCAGATTCTCCGAGGTTCCTTCTACCTCCGCCATGCCAAGTTTTAGGCCCCAGGTGGGTCCTGGGGCCCAGAATGGACTCTGGAACTCTCCTCTACCTTAGCGTCGTCTGTAGGCACAGACCCCGACGCTGCGTCGGTTCGCAACAGTGAGACTCTGGTGGCAGCAAGAAGCACCTGTTACCCTCCCCTAGGCCCCGGCAGGACCCCTTCCCGCCAGCCCGAGACTCCCCAAACAAAGGGACGCTGGGCCCGGCCAGTGCAGTACCTCGGGACGCGCCGAGCCTTCGGGGGTCCTGCTCCCGGCAAGCCCGACCGCACCCGCGGGGCGTGGAGAGTGGCGCGACCCCAGCCCGGCGGCGACCCCTGGACACTGCGGAGGGACCGACACGCGGCGCGCGGGTTGCCCCCGCAGCTCGGGCCGAGCGCGAAGCCGAACACCTCCTGCTTGCACTCGCAGCCTGCGCTTCTGCGCTATCTTCCCCCTCCACTCCCTGGCCGCCACCCTGTCCCTCCTGGAAACCCGGGGGGAAAGAAGAGGACAGATAAAAGAAAGGAGAGGAGAGCAAAGAGAGAAGCTACCTCTTTCCTGCCGGGGGCTGGGGAGGGTGGGCAGGAGACAAGAAGGGAGACACCAGAGAAGAAACGAGAAAAGGGAAAAGAAAAGTACGGGCGAGAAGCTGGTAACCGCCGAACGATCGGCACACCCCTCGGCTGAAAGAGGAACAGTTGATTCTTCAAAGCGCATTGAGCAAGTTCTTCAAAACTCGCGCGGTCCCTTTCAGGAAACGGCGGCCGCAATGGAAAGCGCCCGCGCGCCCACCCGGCCCGACGCCTCTTCTCGACGGCGCCGGCGGCTTCTGAGAACCCACGGGGATGTCACGGGGGGCGGAGGAGGGGGCTGGGAGACAGAGAAACTGCTGCTGACAGCTGTCACAACAAATTAGCTGAGACCAGCTCGAGATTGAAACCGCAGCAGGAAGTGGGATGACAGAACCGTACAGGGCTTGGTAAATTTCAGGCAGGAGACAGCGAAAAGAGTTTCGAGATAAATGCCCGGGAAGCCCCTGGCCGCCAAAACTTTTTATCTTTCCTTTTTTCGAAGAGCGCGCGCAGACACCCAGCCTCACCCCTCCCGCCCCGGGCGCGGGGCGCTGGTGCCACGGGCCGGGCTCGCTCCCCCGCACCCTCGCCCCGGAGCCCACCCCAGGCCCCCGTCCGCTCCCAAAAGCGGCACCGACGGCCACGAGGGCTGGAGGAGAGCCGGCTCCGACACCTGAGTCCTCCCAGCGGGACCGCCGAGCCGCGTTCCGGGCCGGGTCGCAGAGCGCTTACCCATGGCCCGGCGAGGTCCCGCGGCGCCCACCCCGAGACCCTCCGCGTACGCGACTCTCCGGACCCAGCGCTCTCGGCGCTACTGGCTCTCAGCTGCGCTCGCCGGCCGCCTGCCCGCAGCTCCGCCCCGCCCCGCTCCGCTCTGGGCTCCCATTGGTGGGCCCGGTTCTTTGGCTAGGGGCTGGAGCCGCCCCCTGAGCCCGGGCATCACTGGGAGTTGTAGTGCGCACCCCCTTCCCTGGCTTAGAGACCGGACACCTGGAATAGGTTCCTCACCTAGAGGGGCTGAGGCAGGACACCCATTGTTGCCTTGTGCCTCAGTTTCCCTAGAGGCAAAACTATAGCCTTGAAAAAATCCTTGCTCTCAGCAGGGCACTGAGGGCTGGAAGGGGTGAGCAAAGTGCTTCTGGCTTTGACTTGAAAGCGGCCTTGGGCATTTCCCAACTCCCACCCAGCCCAATATGGAAGGAGAGAGTGTTAGCTAAACAAGAACCAAACCAGCAAGTCCTTGGCCTAGGCTCTGTGGGGTCCCAGAAATGCCTGGTATCCCAGGCCTGCCCCTACATGCAGGCAGAGAGGCAGCTACAAGCTGAGCAGTTCAAAGAGGGACATGACCCCCAGCTGAGGGAGGTGGGGGTGAGGCTTCAGGTGAGTGGAGGCAGGAGGAGCTGCCGAGCCAGCCATAGCAGTAACTTGGACCTCCATGTGCAGGCCATTGAGGGGGAAACCAAGGCCTGGGGTTTTAGCCTCAGCAAATGCCTACCTAGGACTGGAACCTTGTTCCTAGCACATAGTAGGTATACAGAAAGTCTTGTTGATTAATTTTTTTGTTTTTTTGACACAGGACCTTGTTCTGTCACCTGGGCTGGAGTGCAACGACATCATCATAGCTCACTGCAATCTCAGACACCTGGACTCAAACAACCCTCCTGCTGAGCCTCCCATGTAGCTGGGACTACAGGCATGCACCACCCTACCCAGCTAATTTTTCTATTTCTTGTAGAGATGGGGTCTCACTATGTTTCTCCTGGGCTCAAGTCATTCTCACACCTTGGCCTCCCCAAGTACTAGGATTTACAGGCGTGAGCCACTATGCCCAGCCTTGGCGATTAATTTTAATACTCATAACAGCTCTATGCATTTCACATCATCATTGTCCTCATTTTATGGGGTGAAACTGAGGTCTGAGAGCCGGTAGGTGGTGGAGCCAGAACTAAACGGAGGAACTGAGGCTTTAGAAGAGGAGCTGTCATACCCATCCCCCTGTCCCCCAGTCTGCACCCATCACTGCCCACCCACCACACTGGTGTTCCTCCTCACACTAAACAGATGGACCAGGGCTGCGGTTTGATGAACCTGAAACCCTAGCCCTTACCCTTTGACCTTGCGATGGAAGATCTCTACAAGCTCAGCCCAAGGCAAACACTGGGCTCTGCAGGATGAATCCCCGTCTACCTCATAAAGGGTTGGTTTGTAAGAGCCAGCACCTGTAGTGTTGGTTATATACACATCATCTTCAATATTTAGTAGCTGCCCCAAACAATCATTGTAACAGTGATCATAACAGCACATCCCACTTCCTAGTTTACAAGCCACTGTCCCCTCCAGGAGAGCCAAGGCTGTGGTGGGAGACACTACGATGGAATGCCATCAGGAAGCTCACACCTTTGTCCATTCTGTATACACTGATAGGAGCAGGCACTATGCCCAAGGTTGGGGATGGAGACCTGGATCCTGCCCTCAGAGTGAAAATCTAGGCCAACCCCTCCTTCCTGGATTGGATACCCCACTGATGAGAAACTCACTAGCAGAGCAGCAGCTCCTCCCACCACAGGATAGGGTTATACTGCCATCCAGGCAGTGGGCACACTCTTACAGACCGTGGCTGTTGTGCGAAGCCTCAGCAAGTCAGCACCTGCCTGTGCCAACCTGGGAACAATATGATCTAAATTTAATTGCCTCCTGAGGCAACTATTTGCAATAGAAAGTAATTTGCAAGGCCAATAAATCCTGTGCAAGAAAGACATCTCCATTTGCTTCCCTAAAAGCATAAACACTTCCATTGCTCAAGCCTCTGCCTCACACATCTTCTCTCCCACCACAGCCACTCTGCTCCTGCACCCTCCAACCACAGGATCCCAGCCCAGGGTGCCTGAGAGGGGTCACCCAGCCCCTCAATGTCTTGGTGTCTGTGTGTCTCAATCAGAAAAACAAACCCTCACTAATAAGTAAACACAGTCTTCCTGTAAAAACGTTACAAATAAATCAATCCTCTGATGCTACTACCCAAATCCAGTTCCCTCTCTGTCCCAGAGGTAAGGACTATTTTCAGATTGGGTAAAGTCTTCCAGAACTGCTCCTATGGATTTTCATAAATAGATGTATCCAGGGTGTAGAAAAATATGCAGCTTTTTTAAATGTGTGTGTTTAAATAAATAATACAATTCTGATTGTTCCATTCCAGAACTTGCTTTTTTGGTCAACAATAGCTCTTGGAGATCTTTCCTTGTTAGAACACAGATTGGCTTCCCTCTTGTAACTGCTGGGCAGTGTGCCTTCCTGTGAACTACTACAGTGTAATTAATCCCCTCTTGATGGAACTTAATCTTTTTGCGATTACATGAATCCTGATGAGAACATTCTAGATTGTAGTCCCTCTTAGAATACTTTCAGGAGTCAGGAGCTTACAAAGTATTCCCAAAGACTGAGCTAAAAGCTGCCTTCTAACTCCCACCTCCATGTCCTCACACCTCTTCTTGGCCCATTTTAGAAAGAAAACATGGCCCTGGGGGTGTTTCCCATCCTGGAGCTCTCAGAGCTGTAGGGATCATTCAAGATCATCTCTCTATTTGGCCTAATTTTAGAGAGGAGGCCACGAGGCTCAGAGAGGTTAAGCAAATTGCTCAAAGTCACACAGCAAAGTCAGTGCCATTGCTTCTTCTGGGACCTGGAAGCCCATCCAGTGCACTCAGGACACAGAACGCATGGCCAGTTTTCTGCCCCGGGAAGCTCAGTTCCCAGGCTCAACAGTTGCCAAAGGCCCCCAGGGCTTTGTTTTCAAAGGAGAAATGAAGCGGGAAGTATTTTTAACGCTGGCCCCGCCTTGCTCCCCCCAGCTAGCTGTCCAGGAAAGGCCGGCTTCGCAGTGGCATTTGCAACTCATGGAAAACAACAAATGCCCAAAATAGATGATACCCAAGCTCAGGAATGGAAAAAATTGGCTCATGGTTTCAAATGCCTCTTTTAGAAAAAGACAAGAATAGCTTTTGGCCTTTGGGGAACTGCTGGGGGTGAAGGGATAGTGATCAGAGTCCCAGATCCCCAAGGGTCAACTGGTGCCTGAAAGAGCTTTGGTCACTATCCCCAGGGCATGTGAAAACTAGCTTACCGAGCTTTGTCCACACTGGGAGCTACATCTGCACCTGGCTATAGGTTCCCTCCAACATCTAGCTGAATCCGGAACAACTTCCATTGTTGGGCTAGGCCTGGGCTGGGTGCACCTCCCCACCCCAGCCCTCCCCACCAGATCCCAGCAGCGAGGAAACCCAAGATTTTTAACTTACCGAGCCTGAAGGGTGAAAGTCAAATTGCCCTGGGAGCAAGTGGGCAGAGGCCAAGGAGAGGAAATTTGGATTTTCATCCCCGCTCAGACTCATCCCAGCTGTGTGGCCTTGGACAAGTCACTTAACCTCTCAGAGCCTCGGGTGCCTCATCTGGAAAGTGGGGATAACGCTTCCTTTATTCATTCATCCATTCTTCCAACCTGTGTCATGTAATCTCACCATGTGCCAGCACTGAGCTAGACACTGGGACACAGCCATGCCCAGAACGAAGTCCCTAACCTTATGGAGCAGAAGATGCAGCCCCTGCCAACCTTATAGGCTTCTGATAATCAGTCACTGACTCCAGGTACTGAGCCAAGACGTGGTGCTGGGAGGAGTGAAAACGCTTCTGACCAGTGTGCCCTGTCAGACACTGTGCCAAGCATTGCACACGGATTATTTCATTTAATATCACCCAGCCCTATGAAGGGGGCACTATATCTATCCCCTTTTACAGCTGAGAACCAGAGAGTGCTAGACAAGTTCATAGGCTCACCCACAAACAGTAAGGAGCAAAGAAGGGCTGTCTAGGTGCCCAGGATCAGGATAACTAAAGCTTGGTGGAAGTCTAGACTGGAGGTCAGTGCAAAATGCACTGCACAAGGAATTTTTAAAACGTGGGGCCTGTATGGCGTTTTAATAACACTTAAGATCTCAGCTGACCCTTCAACCCTATGTTGTAGGACTGTCCCTCCCATTTGACAGATGAGTAAACTGAGGCCTGTAGAGAGTAAAAGATCTCGGCCCGCCAGACCGGTCCCAGTCCCGCACTGGGCGGAGACGAGGCGGGACCGGCGCGGGCGGGGGCGCTAAGCGAGGGGGGCGCGCCGGGGCCAGGGGAGAACTACATTTCCCGGGATGCCGTGCAACGGGGGCGTGTAGGGGCTGGGCCGTCGCGTAAGCAGGGCTGTAATTTCTTGGTATTAAGAAAAAAAAAGAGCAAAAGGAAAGAGGGAAAGAATCAAAGCCTCAAGCGTCACGTCTAGGAATAGCCTCGGAGTCGGGCCAAGTCATTATAGACGATGAGTAATCCGGTTAAGTCATTTCTCTAAACACCATTCCTTGTAAGAGAATTAAAATATCAGCTTACATCAGAGGGGGAGAGGCGGCTCCAGGGGCCGGGCTGGAGCGCGGCCAGGAGGGGGGCGCGGCTGGCGCGCTCTGCTGCTCCGCGCTGCCCTGCCCGCGGGCTCTGGGCTGGGGCGGGCAGCGGCCCGCCAGGCCTCAGTTTACCTGGTTGTTAAGGGCCCAGGGGAAGTTTGGGACTGCCTCCTCTCCGGAGAATCGTTGTCCCTCAAGGGAGCGGCTGAAGTTTTCTTTTCTTCAGGGTTTCAGGGCCCCCCTCCCTCCCAGATTCCAGAGTCGATACCTTGTCAGCTTCAGGTCCACGATCGTCGGAGTGAAGGGCTGGGGACCAGCCTGGGGACACGGGGAAGGGAGAGGGGGATCCTTAACCTCCGGGCCGGTGCCAGCTTCCCTCTAGACTTCCAGGAAAGTCAGGCGGGGGAATGCCTTACTTTCCATTTCCCCCTTTTCTCTTTAGTTAGGCTGTATTAGAACACAGGGCTAGGGGAACCGCTAGACTTTTGGGAGGGGAGTGACCGCCAGTGCTGCTTTCGCCATCCTGAGGACAGATTTGCGATGAACTGGGGAGTGCAAGCCGCTCAAGATGCTGCCCCTCCCTCTCAGCCCCCCTCCAGGGCCAACAACGTGCATTGGGGCCCAGCTGTGAGCCGGACACAGATATTGTCTCACCCTTGTAGCCCTAACTGAGGCCCAGAGTCTTCCCACGGGCTTCCCAGCCAGTCCCAAGGCAGTATAGAATAACTCGAGTTTATGGTGGCGGCCACTGAACACTCGAGGCCAAGCCCAGCTCTAAGCTCCTTACACGTTAACTCTCGCAGCGACAGGCTTGGAGAGGCTAACAGCTTCCCAGGAGGTTCTCAGCCAGTCCACTAAGCAGAACCTCCCAGGCTCTGGAGCCAGGCCAACTGCTTTCCAATCCTAGTACCCTCGTGTGCAGGGGTGACCTTGGACAAGTTATTCACCATCTCTAATCCTCAGTTTTCCCCTGTGTGAAATGGAGTTAGCAATGGCTAGCATAAGCCTTCAACAGAGGGTCATTCTGTTGTGGTGGCTGTCCTATGTGAAAACAGCCCCCTTTAGCAGCGGTATCAGGACTTCGATGGGTAGATTCTGCGTGTGTCTGAGTCTGCGGAAGAAATAAGGAAAAAAGTAAACACTTAACGCCCCCTCCCAACAGACGCAACCATCTCTTAACACAAAGGCCTCTTTCCTACACCAGGAGGCCAAGCCCTGGCCACACTGCTGGTCCCTCTGCGTGGCCCTGTCCTGTGTCCACCCAAGGGGAGGCACAGGCTGAGTTACCCTCAGGTGCTGGCCTTGGTGACCTGGGGCTGGGCCCTGTGTCTTTCTTCCTGATCAGGTTTTCCAGGCTTTGAGGTAGAGCTTCCAGGTGCCGCAGTTCCCTGTGGGTCCTAGGGTCTGGCCAGGATGCCAGAATGCAGGGGTGGGGTGGTAAGTGACTCATCTCCACCCTGAGTGGGCCCCACTAACCTCTGCACTACTGGAAGCCTGAGTCTTTGGGGGAGGGACTGCTCTAATTCCTGCTCTCCAAATGAACTCATGGACTTTGCAAATATGAAAACTAAAGCTTTCATGCTTGCAGTGGTCTGGGGTCCGTTGGCTCCAAGAACTCAGGATCCCTTAGAAGTTTCATACTCTCTCCACGGCTCCCCATACTGCATCCCAGACCTGAAGGCCAGGCCTCTGCTTTCATCGTCTTGGTATTATTCACCCAGCAGCTGCCACCAGTGGGGCCTGCTCTCCTTCCTGACATCCCAACAATGTTTGTTTTCCTCAGCACCTAGCAGGGAGAACCCAAGGTGAACCCAGGTCTAAATGGTCCTGTTTACACCTCAAGCCCACCTTCTTCCCCCCTCTGCCAACCGAGAGCTCGCATTCTCCCCACACGCACTGTGCAGCCTTTCTACTGCTGTGTGCCCAGGAGAAGTGCGCAACCTGCGTACATACACCTGTGCATCTGTGTGGGTCTGGCATGCAGAGGAGCCCACAGCTCACACATATGTACACACTGCGACTCATCAGAGAGCCTGCAAGCCCCTGAGGCTTCTTCCCCACATCTGGGGCACCACCCTGGCCTACCTTGGACACCCTGAAGGGGACAGATGGTTGTCCTTCCCGCCACCCTCCCCTCAACTGCCCACTTGTGCCATGGTATCTTCAGCCATGGGGCTGGCCTAGAGGACTTTGCTCTGTCAGAACTGCCTTCTCTCCCACCTTGGCCTCAGCAGGCTCTTCCAGGCCTGCCTGAGTGGTACCAGCCACAGCTAAGGCAGAGGGCTGCATGGAGGGGCTTCTCTGGGCATTGGGCATGGGGCGAGGACAGCTTTGGGCATGATGGTAGCTTAGCATCCACTCTCCCTGACAAATCGGGCAATACAGCCACACGGGGAGAGCTGTCCTCCCCATGCCCCATGCTCTGTTCCTGACACTACGTGTGCACATGCTATTCCCTCTGTGCCTAGAGTGCTCTTCCCCAGCTCGGTGGTTCCTGCCACATCCACCTAGTGAACTTCTGCTCATCCTTCAAGACTCCACCAGAAGCAGATATCCACATCCTCCAGAGCTCCCAGTACATGCCTCTGCTGTGGCATTTGCCACACTGGTGCTGCTGTGGTTAGTCCCATGCCCTGTGTGACTGGCCCGCAGCTACTGAGCCTCTATTCCCCAGTGAGGAGTGGCCCTTACTATCGCCACACCATGCTGCTGGCAGGGCTGCAGCGCCCAGGCACTGCTCTTCCAGAAGAGGAAAGCTCAGGTTCTGAGTGGGAAGGGACTTGTCCAAGGTCCCACAGTAGCCTCAAAAGATCTTAGAGTTGATAAATAAAGAAATTGGGAAGGAACAAGAAGAAGTAAGAGCCCACAGAGAGCAGGCGCTCAGTGAAGATTCACAGACGGAGAATGAAGGGCGTGTAAGAAGAGGAAGGAGGAAGAAGAGGCAGGATACCCACTTCCACACCCCTCTACTGCCCCCCTCTCTCCCCACGCCCCCTCCAGTCCTTCCCCAGGGCAGCACTTCTTAATTGTTAAAGGCAGACATGCTGTGATATTTGGGCTCGGAGTTCACACACATTCCCTTCTCCCTTGAGTCCCAGGGCTGGGTGACTCTGCAGGCCTGGTGGTCACGCCATCCCTCTGGCCCCAGGCTGGCAGCTCAGGTCAGAGCCCCTTTCTTCCTTCCTTTCTTTCTTTTTTTTTTTTATTGAGACAGAGTCTCACTTAGTTGCCCGGGCTAGAGTGCCGTGGCATCGACCCAGCTCACAGCAACCTCAAACTCCTGGGCTCAAGCCATCCTCCTGCCTCAGCCTCTCGAGTAGCTGGGACTACAGGGCATGTGCCACGATGCCCGGCTAATTTTTTATATATATATTTTTAGTTGTTCAGCTAATTTCTTTCCATTTTTTTAGTAGAGACGGGGTCTCGCTCTCCCTCAGGCTGGTTTCGAACTCCTGAGCTCAAACGATCCTCCCGCCTTGGCCTCCCAGAGTTCCAGGATTACAGGCATGAGCCACCATGACTGGGTTTCTTTCTTTCTGTCTTTCTTTCTTTCAGACAGGGTCTCACTATGTTGCCCAGGCTGGCTCAAACTCCTGGCCTCAAGCAATTCTCCCAGCTCAGCCTCCCAAAGTGCTGGGATTATAGGCTCGAGTCATCACACCCAACCAGAACCCCTCTGCTGGGCATCCCTGCTGCTGCTGGATCCTAGGTGGGAGCAGTGAGCAGGATCTGGGGCTTGGACTCCACTCAGGGCAGCTGGACCTCAGTATCCCAGGGAGCTCAGAGTCCCATGCTCAGTCTCCTCATCTATAAGATGGGGATGGCATACAAACAGCTCTCAGCCCTCCTAGTGCAGTTACTGGCATCGAAGGAGCTATTTCTTATTAAGTGCTTAGAGACGTGCCCAGTGGGAGGAGCGCTCCTTAAATATTAGCTCTTTTCCACAGCCCTGGGCAAAACAGAAGGCATGGGGTGGGCCAGGGCTGGGGGAGTGAGGAGGGGGCCAGGAAACCTGAGTTCCAGTTCCCGCTCCAACACAGCAGATCAGTTCTTTGGCCCTGGACGGCCCCTGCCCACTCCACCTTCCCTCCTTCTGTATGCATGTGTCATGTTTTGTTGGCTTTGGGGCTTTTTAATTTTTTTTTAAATAAACAAGGGCTGCATGAAACTGCTAATATTCTGGGTAAGTGTTGAAACAGCTCAAAAATCCCCACCGCCCCTTGTGAGTCAGTGGCAGGAGCAATAAGCAGAACTGCTAGTGACATTCTGTGAGACACATTCTGCAAAATAACAGCTGGGCAGCCCTGGGACCCCAGGGATTTGAAATGGGGCCTCCAAGATATCAGGGTGTCCTGGAGAGGCACTAAGGGCCCCAGGGATTGTTAGGGGTTACTAAACCCTTAAAAAGATCCTGAAACCCATCCCCCTACATAATTGGAAATAAAAACAACTTCGGACGGTTAAATTAGCATGAGGAAGTCCCGCAAGACTTTGCCTTTTCCCGTAACGGCGATTTCGATGCTCGCTGGGAAATATCAAATTCTTTCCAAGCATTTTTCTTTTTCTATTTTGGTGACTTAAGCACGTGCTGGGTCGACCAAGCCCCTACCCCGTCCTCAACGGCCCCTGCGGGCACACTGCGGAAAAGTCGCCGCCCGCACCGGCTCCCGAGCGCGGGCGGGGTGCGGTGGGGTGGGGTGGGGCATGGGGGTGGGGGATGGGGAGTGGGGGGAAGGGAGGGCCGGCTCTGCGAGGCGGGGGGCGGGGCTCGTGTGGATCGGGGTCCTGATACCCCGGACTGGGGGGCAGGTTGTGGCGAGGCGGGGAGGAGAGAAGGGGGGAGGCGGGAGAGGGGAGCTGTTAGCGCACCCACCCGAGAAGATGCCGGGCCGCGCCCCCCGGGAGGACCAGGCGGGGGTTTCGGAAAGCGCTTTCCTGGCCCAGGCGGATCTGACTCAAAAAGGGGAGCTGGCTCAAACCGAAAGAATAATTCGGTTAGCCAAGGCAGCCAATATTTCTCTGGGGCCCAAATTACTGCCAGGCAAGGAGCTCCAGGGCCGCAGCATCGCTGGCCCCTCGGGCCCGCTGAAAGCCCTGAGCCCCACACCACCCCCTTCCCCAAAAGGGCCTGGAAGGGCTGCAGGGCAGGCAGGACCAGCTGAGGGGAGGGCGCCCCTGCAGCCCCACTGGCTCCGATGGCTGCCTGGGTCGTCCCTGCCCCTTCCCAGGCCCGGAAGATTGGGGGCTGCTACGCCAGGTGAAGGAGGCCTCCTCCTACCTGTCCCAGCGGGCCCTGCTGTGCCCCACCCTTCTCAGGCCACTCATCAGGTCCCTGGGGCCTCTGTCTGGCTCCTGTGCTGTTCCCTCTCCGGCAGCGCCTGAGTTCCTGCACACCTCCCCAGGTGCGAAGCTTTTCTGGAAGTCTAATACTGATGCCCATGGGGGTCTCTACCTGCTCTGGGAAGTGCCTGGCTTGCCATCATAGAGACCAACTTGAAACTAATGTGAGCGGGTTTAACTCAAGTAGGTTTAACACCCCCACACCGACCCCCACCCACAATTTCCCTTCCAGGCCCCTTGGCTTTGCAGGCCGGCCCCTGGCCAGCCTTCTAGTGGTCACAGCCAGGTCCACATTAACAGGGTTTTACTGAACTGACGTTGACTCAGTGAGAAACGGTGATCTATATGAAGTAGTTAATCATTTTTTTCAGGCTGAACTGCCAGGGTGGAGTGGGCCAAGGGGCATCCAGGGGCTCCCCTCACCAGTCTGAGGTCACCTGTATGGTCCAGTCTGAGGTCATCTGTGTGGATTCGGGTCCCCTTAGATCCCAGCTCAGCCACACGTTGCCCCTCAGTCTGGAGGGATGGCCCAGGTTTTGCAGGCACAGAAACTCTCTGGCCCAGGGACCCTGCTGGACTCAAGTTCGTCCTGACCTCAGGACAGGTGTGGGAAGGAGATGCTGATGGCTTGGTTCTCTGGGCCGCCCAGAACACCTGGCCTGGCCTGCTGTGCTCCTCCCGCCTCAGCCCAGTGCGCTGTCTCAGCACAAAATTCGCCCCGTAAGCGGGACCATCATGAACTCCCGGGCAGGGCAGGCACACAGCTGCTGTCACAGGGAAAAGTCTTACAGACAGTGAGACAACTGTGACATAGTGCTGCATACAGGGCCTGGCTGGTGCCCACCACACACAAGGACAAGCACCAAACATGGCCAAGGTCAGGGGCCTGCAGGGTCAGCTGAGCATGTGAGGGGGACACGGATGCCTGCAAATGCCCCTGCCCCCCACCCCAGGCCACAGGGCAATGCCATGGGGCAGGACCTGCAGGGCTGGGTCAGCGTGGCCCCTGACCTATCAGAAGACCTGGCATCTTCCCCCTTTAGTTGTTAGGTTGCTGGGGAGTCTGGGGAGGGGATGGCATCAAGGTAGCCCTGTGGTGGGAGCCGCTCTGGGGCCTGGAGCAGCCACTAATACTGATACTGAAGTATGTCGATGTTGATGTCATGGTAAGTGGCTTAGAGGAGGCAGGGGTTGACTGTTAATCTCAAGGGGTGAAGGGAGCCCCTGGACCCCAGAGAAAGCTGAGAGTGTGTCCATCTTAAGATGCCAAATGAGAAGTTGGAGGCAGGACCGGGAGCAGAGGTGGTCCTGCCATACTGGGTACATTCTGGGAAGCCTCTCTGGCCTGGTTCTCAGACATGGGTCTGTCACTGAGGGATGGCAAAGGCTGCCCTAGACCTGGCCCAGAAGAGTTACTGCCTAGGGGTCCCTCGGCTCCCCCTTAGAGTGCCATGCCAGTGGTGTGGCAGGGTACTCATGCACACTCTGGCTTGTGCACACACACGTGTCCCATGAACTGTCTGGGCGCACCTCTGTGTGGGAGAGCACCCTTCCTTCTTGCTTAGCAGTCAGATTAACTCTAACCCCATTAGAGGGAAGTAGGGAAACGAAGAGTGACTGAGGATGCCAGGCTGTCCGCCCAGCCAGAGGAAGTCTTGTGGAGGGAGGAGTGAAGGTTCCTGTATTCCCCTGATAGCTTCCCACTTCCCGTGAATGCTCCCGCCTAGAATCCCCAAGGTCCAAGATCTCCCTGGAGGGAGGAGCCACCTCAGGGGCAGTAGTCCTGGGATCATCCACTGAATCCATGAGCTTTCCCTCTAGGCCCCTTACAGTTTGCTCTCCCCTGATTTTACAGATGGGAAAACCAAAGTCCAGACAGGGACAGTGGCCTGCTCAAGGCCACACTGCAGGTTGGTGGCCGAGCACTGTTTTGTGCATGCTGGCAGGTATTCTGCTTTTCCTTCAGCACTGCAAGTCAGTAGAGGGAGGTGGCCTGTCAACCCTGGCTCAGAGTAAGGGGTGGTGAAGGGGACCCAAATGGATGCTTGTGCCCCTAGTGGCGGTAGATGCTTCATACCCCATCCCTGGCCGGTGGCTTTGATTGAGGTATGTTTTGCTAACCTCTTACCTGGGGATCTCCAAGCACGTGATGAATTCGGAGAATATGGTTGCTGGTTTCTGTACTTTTCTCCCTCTGTGGTCTAAGCCTGTTTATCGAGAGCTCCGCTAATCAGATACTCAAGTGCATGCATGCACACAGGCGTACGTGATGTGCAGGGTGTTCTGGGGAATTCACTCTTCTGGGTAACTGAGGGTTAACTGGAAATCCGTGTTCTTATGCCTTCTTGAAAATTTTTCTACAAATGATGAGCATTTCCCCAACTTAGTATTTTGAAAAGTTCCACCACTTTCTAAATATGTGACCTTGGTCAAGTTACCTAACCTCAGTAACCTCAGTTTCCTTATCTGTAAAATGTGCATAGCAATACCTCTCTAGGTTATGAAAGGAACTAGAAATAGAAGCAGTGCACAGCTTATAGTGCGTGCTTTAGAACTGGGGCCATTGTCGCTGTTGTTATGACTGTTATTAGCTAGGCAAAGGAACTGAAGAGTTGACTGAGGATCTTTGCAGGGATTTAGGATTATGGTTTGGATGCCATTGCTCATTTTGTACATGTCAAGATTGGGCAGAACTAGCATCAGTCTACAGTTTCTGTCCCAATTAAGTCCCACCGAGGAGACAGTTTTCTTATGATTTGCTGATAAAAGCAGGTGCAGTCACTAGGGCTGCATGCAGTGAGCTGAGGACCTTTGGTCTGGAGCTCATCCGTGCTCTTTGAGAGTGTTGCGCCTGCTCCAGGGAAGGGTCAGTGGATGAAGAGCAGGGTGTGGGCTCAGCCTTCCCAGAGTTCCATCCCACCCTGCCCCATGCCTCGTGCACACAGCCCAGGACAACACCTTGCCAGAGGGCAAGCCTGGAAAGAGACAGGGAAGGGGGTTCCCCAGCCACTGAGAAGGCTGGAAGGGCACCCTGGGCCAGGGAGAAAGCTGGGCAGACTCTGGATCCTCAGCAACTGTAGGGGGATTGGGAGGGATGAGGAGGGGTCAGTTTTTGGTCTTGGCCATGTGCATGCCAGGAAACTTTTTCTCACCAGCCCCTGGACTGGTCCAGATTGAGGAGTTGAGGGGCTACTCTGAAGTGGGGAGCCCTTGGGACCCCGAGCTTTGTGCAGCTGCTCCTGCTGGCTGTGGAGGGGAGGATGCAGCCATAGATGGGGAGAGTGGTAGCCAGGCACCCCACTCTGCAGGGCCACTGCCTTCTGGCCTGATCCCCACTGGTGCAGCACTGCCTTCTCGGGGATGAGGCCTGGGTGCCTGCTAGTGCCGAGTTGAAGACACAGTCCCCATCTTCAGTGAAAGGGCCCAGAGTTCAGAGTCAGATCAACTCTTAGCTCTGCCCCTTCCTAGGTGGCCTTGGGCAGCCATTTAGCTCTCTGGGCCTCACTCTCCTTATCTGTAAAATGAGAATACTTCTCTCTTGGTGTTAATGTGAAGATGCAATGAGATTAGTGTGGGAAAAATCAGCCTAGTGCTGTCACCAGGCTTACAACCTGTCTCCTTACAACAACCCTCTTCTCAGGGCTGTTAGAGGGGCACACAGTGCAGGGGTGGCCAGTGCCTTACAGACCCAGGGCTGAGCACTGAAGACTTTGGTTTCTGGGATGGGGCACAAAGGCTTTCTGTAGTCCTCATCTGTATTCAGTCCTTCCTCAATCCTTCTCCAGATCAGTCTATCTCTGCCTCTCCACTTTCTCCCTCTCTCCCTGCAGCCCACCCCAGGACCCCAGCCGTCATACAGAGGCCTGCCAGCCTGGCATGGGGCCTATGGTAGGCTCAGGAAGTGCTTGTTATGTGGTCCCACTCCCCTTAGACTTACTGTTTTCCACCTGGAGATGGCATCCCCGGACACCAAGAGTCTCAACATGGTGCCTGAGCTCTTGCATACCCAGCAGAAGCTGGAGGGGAGGGAGAGGGGGAGGGGGACACACACATGGTGTATGGAACAATAGAATGTAGTGCACTGACACAAACTGTGTGCAAAGACAGTTCCACTGGTATCTTGGTCCATTTTATGCTGCTATAACAGAATACCACAGACTGTTAATATTAATATTTCTGTTAATATAATAATAGAAATGTATTTGGCTCACTCTTCTGGAGGCTGGGAAGTCCAAGAGCATGGTGCTAGCATCTGGGGAGGGTCATCCCATGGCAGAAGGCAGAGGGTGAAAGTGAGCACATGAGACAGAGAGAGGAAGTCAGGCCAAACTCATCATTGTTATCAGGAGCCCACACCCACGATAACTAACCGGCTCCCATGATAACAGCATTAATCCATTCACGAGGGCAGATCACTCATGGCCTAATCACCTCTTAAAGGTCCCACCTCTTACTACTGTCACAATAAGGATTAAGTTTCCAACACATGAATTTTGGGGGGGATAGATTCAAACCATAGCAATTGAGGTGGAGGGAGATTGTGCAAAAAGCATTCTTAGTAATAAAATACCACTTTGTATATGTATGGCACAGAAAATTTCACACACACTTTCTTACACCAGCTTGTTTTCATCTTTGCCTCAATAGTCCCTGACTTCAAAAAGCTTATAATGCAGTCACTGGAGAAAGTTGCGAATAACTATGACACAATGCACTAACGACGGTGTGAGGGGGGAAAATATCCCTTTTCTGGATGTATCTAGAGGTGATGACTTGAGCCAGGTGCCTTAAAATGATAGCCAATTAACAAATGTAGGTTAATTTGTTGTTAATGAAGGAGGTGACAGAACCCTGATTTTGATGGGCGGTTGGCAAAAAAAAAAAATTACATTTCCCAGCATCCCTTGCAGCCAGGGGTAGGCTTGGGATCCAGTACCGGCCAATGAGATGCAAGTAGAAGTCAGCTGGGGATTTCTGGGAATTTGACTTTCCTGATATAGGTCCCTCCCCTTCCTCTTTGTCACTTCCTTTTTTCTTCCTGCTTGGAAGGTGGGGTGAGGCTGAGGTGGAATCAGAGGGCTAGTGCTGTTGCCTCTCAGTCACACACTAGTTTAGGGCTCTGGGAAGCTCATTACTCTCTCTGGATCTGTTTCTTATCTATAAACTGAGGTCGAATGAGGTAACTTTGAAGTTTTTTTTAAAAGCACTCTCCCTTGCTAATTTATAATATGTGAACCTACAGTACACATCCAAGCATCTGTAAATCATATTTTCCAAATATGATTTAATCGAAAAAAAAACTCAGATTATTGCAATCCACGTATTAAGGAGCACAGCTACACTTAATGTAAAGTAAGTGCTCCTGTAGGTTTAAAGGAAATCCATTTAGGACAACCGCCACCCTTTGAGGCTCATGCATTTGTGGCAGAAAGAAATGACTATTTTGGCAAAAAACATCTGGCTATGCACATTTATGCTGCCTAACAGGTGTGTGATTATTCAGCCAATGTGAGGATGAACTTCTGTACTGCCTCCTTCAGTTTACACCGACTGGCAAGTGAAGAAATCATGTCTAGAATCAGATCCTATTGAAGGAAAATTGTAATCTTAAAGCGTCTGTGAGCTGGGTGTGGAGGCCCACCTGTAATCCCAGCTACTCAGGAGGCTGGGGCAGGAGGATCACTTGAGCCCAGGAGTTCAAACGTAGCCTGAGCAACAGCAAGGCCCCATCTCAAAAAAAAAAAAAAAGTCTGTGATTCTAACATGCAGGCCTGGAGTCAATAGCCCTTTGTTTAAAATTTCTTACTATAATTGTGACTTTGTCAATTTTTCCTTATAATTCTGTAAATATTTACTTTATATTTTTGAAGTTATTAGGTACAATTAGGTGCAAGATTGTATTAGCCTATTGGTGAATTATTCCTTTTATCATTATACAATGACACCTTTTTCCCTAGTAATGACTTTTGCCTTGAAGTCTATTTTGAAGTCTAATATTAATGTTGCCACACCATCTTTATTTTGTTTAGTATCTGCTTAGTAAAATACTTTCAGTATTTCTGTATTACGTTTTAGGTGTATCTCTTATAAATAGCATATGGCTAGAGCTTGGCATGGTGGCTCATGCCTGTAATCCTGGCACTTTGGGAGGCAGAGGCAGGCAGATTGCTTGAGGCCAGGAGTTTGAGACCAGCCCGTGCAAGAGCAAGACCCTGTCTCTACAAAAAATAGAAAAATTAGCTGGGCATGGGGTACATGCCTACAGTCCCAGCTACTGGGGAGGCTGAGGCAGGAGAATTGTTTGAGTCCAGGAATTGGAGGTTGCAGTGAGCTATGATGATGTCACTGCACTCTAGCCTGGGCAATAGAGTGAGACTCTGTCCCCGACCCCTGCAAAAAAAGATTGTTACTTCCTTTGTTTGGTGGGTAGATTCTTTCCCGAGGGGCAGCTTTTCTGGGATTCTAGCTTTGTATAGCGGTCTCAGTTCCATTTCTCCTTAAGGCCACACCTCTTGATCCTGGGTGGGTGCTGAATCCCCAGCTCCTGTCATTTGGGCTCATATCCAGGTTCAGTTCCTCACTGGGCCACCTGGGCCAAAGCCCAACTCTGGCTCTAAGTTGTCTCTGTGCACTGGCATCTTGGTGTTCCTCCACCCCTTTTTCAAGTTCCACTGTGGTTCTAACGTCTTTTCAGTTATATTTTGTTCTGAATCCCTCGGTGTTTGCTGTGGAAGTGACACCGGTGTTAGTTTAGTCCATGGTGCTGCCGGAATCCGAAAGCAGCGGTCTGGATGTTCGGCAGAGCACCTCAGGGAGTTCTGCAAAGTTAGGCCTGGGGATGGTATTGGTTCAGAGGGGCGCTGAACTGCTCTGCGTGAGAAACAAATGGGGATTTGGGGATGAGGAGATAGGAGCCGGCTCTGAGAGAGGGCAAGGGCAAGGTTCTGTGGGGTGGAGGAAGGCTGTGCCTTACACGGAGTGAACAGTGAGACGTCCTGCTGGCAGAAACGTGACAGGGCCCTTGAAAATGGTGGCTGGCTGAGATTTAATTTAACTTTGCTCTCTGTGCTAAGCTGCGCCGTAAACCCTCCCTCCCTCCTCTCACACCACATGACCCCAAGCCTTCAGTGAAAGCTGCTGTTCACAAGTGTCTGAGTCAGTGGTCCTTGAGCAATATCAAGGGAAAAGAGGCTGCCTGGGGTGTGCTGGGCTGCAGGGAAGAAACCATGCACAGGGAAGCAGCCGGAGAGAGGGAGAATTCGGCAGAGGGAAGAACAGGGCAGGAGGAACGGGAGAAATGTCGGGGCAGGCTTGCTGTCCCATCCACTCTGGGGTCCCCGGAGCCTTTGAGAGGAGGCCGTGGGTTACCCTCTAAACTGGAAAAGAAGATCCAGGTCTTTTTACTTCAGCGCAAATAACAGAGCACCCCACGGGGCTAGAGGAGTTCACAGGGAGGCCCCGCACTCAGAGCGACTCACGGACTGTCTGACTGAAAGAATCGATGAGTTACTGAAGTCCCCAGTGAAGGCACACGCCAAGAGGTAGGTACGTGTCCACTCACAAACGGAAAGGATGAAATGCACAGGGCAGTTTATTCGTGCACGCACGTGTGGCGCCTGCAGCACATGCTCGCATTTAGCTGCCGAAGACCCACGGCGACATCCATCCCAGGGACAACTTAGACATACTAAGACAGAATTCGAGGACCCTCTGCCAAGGTGGGGGCCAGAGGAATGGTCACGCCTTCCCCAAGGCCCAGGCAGTAGAGACAATGGCCACAATGAGCCTTGACAATGGGCAAGAACTCAAAGGGGCGGAAGGAAGACATTTCCTTACTGTCTGCTGTTTTGGACTTGGTGAGGGGCCAGAAGGACCTCCAGGGATCTTGAAAACCTGCTGGAAAGGTTGGCAATTTTTCCTCCTGGCCGGCAGAGCTAGTTCTCGGCAACAACCGCTCCTGTACCCACCCTCCTGCAACGCCCTCGCAACAGAGTTCACGCGGGGTTCCGTGCCCGGTGGCGCACACTGTGCCCGCGGGAGCCCCCATGTGCCTGCGCTCTCTGGTGCTCAAAGCCTCCCTGCCCTATGCCCCTGGGCTGCCATGCCCTCTCCTTCCCTGCACCCTACAGCATCCACTCTCTCCTTCTCTCTTGTGTTATTGGAACACTCCGATGTCTAGCTGGGCACATCACCCGCCCAGAATAAAGGCTGCATTTCTCTGTTCCCTGCGGCTAGATGTGCCTACACGACTCAAGTTTTGGCCAATGGATGCGAGCTGAAGTTTGGATGATGTGTGACCTTCCGTGCTTTGCCCTTTAAGGAAGCTGGCACACCACGCCCTGCTGCGGCCCCTTCCTCCCCCGGCAGGAGGTGTAACTCCCCTCAGATCTGCCTGGCTTGGGGTGCAGATGCCCCTGCCAGGAGGTTTGGCGTAGCCAGGGCCTGCCCTGGCCTTGCTGGCTCCGAGGTCCTCAGGGCCCAAGAAAGGCACAATGCCGTGAGTCACTCCAGAGGGAGCCATGAAGGCTCCAGCAGGAGGACTGTAGGGAACACCGATGTCCCCTTGGGTAAGGGAAGGGCTGCCCCTTTAATGGTGAGAGCTGGTATTTCCTGCTGAGTGCAGTTCCCAGTGTGGAAATGTGCTAAACACTCATTACTGATTCTGTCCTCCTTCCGGCCCTCAAAGTAGGTTTCTCTATTCCCATTTTGTGGGCGAGAAAGCCAAGGTATAGAAAGTGCCATCAGCCAGCCCAAGGGCTGTGGCTATTAATTGGTAAAGTCCAGATTCGAACCCAGCTCTGTCTGGCCCCAAAACTTGTGCACTTAATCACCCTGTTGTCCTCCTTCCCTGGTAGCTCTGGACAGTCCTCGGATTTCTACTGTTGAACAGTTGGACACCCTGCCTGGCTGCTCTCTCAGCCCTGGGTGACTGGTCACTCCTGGATCTATGTCCCCACCCCTGTCTTCGTGTCTAAGCTTCCACATGGATTCTCAGCTGCTTGTGAGCCATCTGACTTGATGGCTTGTAGCTGCCTCAGACACAAACAGACACAAATACCCAGCACTCACCATACGCCTACCCTCAGCAGGTCCATGTCCCCCCGCTGGGACCTGGCACCACCTCCCACTGTCACCAGGCTTAGCCACAGCTCTCCTATGGTTCCCTCCCCTACCTCGTGCTCTCATCACCTCCTAATACTTCTCCTCCTCTCCCCGCATGCTCCCGCTTTCTGCCCGATGGCTGATGGCTCTTCCCCCAAAGCAGAGGGCTCCAGGTCCCTTGACCCTCGGCTCTTGTCCAGAATCCTTCAGCAACTACCTGTTTTCTACAGAATAGAGTCTGACCTTCCTTAGCACAGCCTTTGTTGCCCTGCTGCCCCCTCCCCACACTGAAGGACCACATTCAGTTTCTCCTTCTTCCTTAATAATAGAACCCTAATTTTTAGCTGCTCCTTCTGATAAAGACTACATTTTCCAGCTTCCCCTGCAGTTAGTTGTGGCCATGTGACAAAATTCTGGCCAAAAAGACATAAATGAAAGGGTTACATAAGCCCACTAGTAAAGCAGCTTACTAGGGAGTTGGCTTAGCTCAGAGGAATGCCTGTTGGGTCTTTTTCCTCCCTGATGCCTGGAACTCTGATGTGCTCGCTGGAGCTCCAGCATCACTCTTGGTCTACGAAGCGACCTGGGGAATGGAGGCCAGTGCTAAAATGGTGGAGCAGAAGGGTAGAGAGAGGCTCGGTCCCCTGTGGCCATAGAGCTGTCACAGCTACCCTGGATGGCCTACCTTTGACTTATTTTATGTGAAAAATAAATGAACACCTCTTGTCTAAGCCACTGTTCTTTTGGATATTCTCTTATATTCAAGCACCCCTCATCCTAACTGGCTATGCATGACGATATTTCTATGCCTTTGCACATGCTATTCCTTCTGCCTGGATGCCCTTCTTTCCTTTCTTGGCTGTTGAAATCCTATTTACCTTTTGGGGCTCAATTTTAGTGTCTGTTCCCCCACAGAACAATCACAACACCCCCAGTTTCCTAGGCCTCAGTTTGGCCCTCTTATAGCACTAACCTGAATATCAGGGCATACATGATGTGGCAGAGGCAAGAATTGGGTTTTCTTCAATCTCTCTTACCCAGATTTGGGACAGTGCTTGGTATGCAGTAGGGACCAAATTAATTCCTGTTGAACACACGCGCGCGCGCGCACACACACACACACACACACACACACACACGGGCAGGCACCACTGTCTTCCCAGGACAGACACACCGACAGCTGTGTGTGGGATGAGGGGGGCACAGGGAGAAGGAAATCAAGAAACCAAAAGAAGAGGGGGCTGCCTCCCCGTTGCCCCTTCCTGCCCCCTGAGCAGCCACACCAGGCCAGGGAGCTGTGCCCCCCTGTCTGGCACGCTCCCTGCTGGCTCCCCCGTGAAGCCTCGCTAGGCACTCAAGTGCTGGCGGGGCAGGAGCCAGAAGGGACCAGGGCCGTGGAGGTGCAGGGCAGAATCAGGTCCCAGGAAGACCAGGACAGGGCAGGCAGGGCAGCAGTGACAGCACAGACCTAACTGGGGGCCTGCACTGTGCTGGCACGCATTGGCCCTCTCCTGTCCTCTAACCCCTAAGGCCCAGGGTGGGCTCCCGCTGTTGACCCAGAGGGTTTGGTGGCCTTCCAGCCTTACTGGGTACTCAGGGCCAGGCCAACCTGGCTGAGAGCAGTGTCGCGAGACGCAGGTGCAGCGGCGGCTGGAGCCGTGGTGGCGGGACCGTTTGCTTCCAGGGTACTGGGCCGGCGGTCAGTTCCGCTCCTGTCCACCAGGCGGCGGTGCTGGCCAAGCCCTGCGGCTCCCGGCCGGTGTCCGAGGGAGGCGGCCGCTCGCCGATTCCACAGCGCGGGCAGGATCTGTCGGGCGGCGAGGGGATTTAGCCAATTTATAGTTACGATGCAATCTACATGCGACTTGAGGGGCTGACTGGAGGCTTTTTCCGAACGTATACACACCCGAGTGCCCACCGCCCGATCCCGGCGCAGGGCTTTCCCAGCCCCCAGAGGCTCCGCAGCGTTAACGCCCCAAGGGGAGCATTATCCCGACTCGCCACACAGGGGTCGGGTTGACCCGAGCTTCATGTGAGTGGAAGCGCGCAATGGGTGCTCTCTGGATGTTCTCCTACGTCAACACTGCAGCTGTGAGGTTTATCCACACGGTCACAGGTCCCAGTCGCTTGTTTTCCTTGCCACAGTATTCCGTGGTGTGCATATGTGGCGATTTATGTTTCCATTCTCCTGTCCACGGGTGTGAGAGGTTGGGTTCCCCAGGCAGCAGCCTTCTGAGACAGAGATTGGGGACAGGGCTTACTAGGGAGCAGTCTCGGATCCACAGGCCTGGACACGGCGCAGCTGCGACAATAGCCTCAGCTGAGCACTTGAGGGCAGCGCGCAGCCCCCGGGGGCAAGCCCGCCACTCGGGAACAGGGGGCTGAGCGCGCAGGCAGCGTCCAGCACTACGGACGGTAGGTTGTTGCCTGGGGCTGCTACACAGAACACTGCTCTGAACATTTGTGTGCCAGTCTTTGTGGACATCCACACCTAGTTCTGTCACCTGGGAGTGGAATGGCTGGGTCCTGAGGCAGGTGGACAGGCAATTTAAAGTAGCTGCCACACTGCACTGCTTGGGTCTGACAAGTCCTTGCCGACCACCCACTGTGCCCATGCCCTAATTGTTCCAGGGCTGGTTTCCAGGCGTGGCAGCCCCTTGCCCTCTGAAATTCCAGCCTGGTGGGGAACAGATGAGTGCAGGCAGGTGTACGACAGTAGGGGTCCCAGGGCCTTGATGGCAAGGGACCATGCAGGGCTGGGCTGCATAACAGTGTCCCAGTTTGGATTGGGTTCCCACTCCTGCTCGGCTGCAGGCTGGCATGAACCCTGGGGCGAGCCCAGGCTTCCTCCTCTGTCCAGCTCATTCTCAGAGCGCTGGAGTCATCTTATGATATGACCCGAATGAAGGCACTTTGTAATGATGGGGCCCTTGGCGAACAAGACTGACTGGCACTGAAGGGTCCCAATGAGGCGACAGCTCACCCTGGGGCGGGAGGGAGTGTGGGGGGCTGCGGGGTGGGGGTAGGCGGTGCAGAGGTCTCAGAAGCCTCAGCGCCCCCCTCCCTCCCGCTACGGGCACTCCTCCTTGGCTTCCAAACCTGGAACGGCGTCCGCGCCTCCTGCAGTACCGACTGCCGCCAACAGGGGCCGCCCCAATCGCTGCCCAGTGGGAGGCCGCCCTCCCCACCAGGGCCAGTTCCTCCCTTCTTGGAACAAACTTGGACAGCCACAACTTGCCGGGCCACAGCCTTACCTTGCCGATGGCACCAGAGGGGGAGGAAGGGCACAGTCTCTATCGTAGGACAGCCTCCACCTCGCTCTCAGGCAACCAGTTAGCAACTGTCTATGAAGCTGCTACTGTTTGTTGGCCCACTCCAGTGGGGAAGACATTCACTATTAACAAACACTTCCAAGGGCCCAGGCGCCTGAGTGGGGAGCCATGGAGGGGCACAGTGTGGCGGTTAAGGCACCGGCCCTCGCACCACAAAGCCTGGTTCTCTCACTTCCTGCCTTGTGATGGTGAACAAGTAGCTTAATCTTTTTGTGCCTCAGTTTCTCCATCTGTAAAATAGGAATGATTACAATAAACACAACCTTTTTGAGGAGTTGCCATGAGGATTGTCAAGTAAACACGAGACTTGGAAAGTAGTGTTTTTTAGGGGAGAAAAAGTATTATCTTTTCTCACCCATCACGAGGTTCATGACTTCCCTATATAACAAAAGACAGATCAATACGAGAAAAGCAAACAAATGTATTTAATGTAAGTTTTATGTGACACAAAAATGGAGACCCAAGAAACAGGGAAATCTGTATATTTTAGGGTTTGGTTTGATGGAGAGTGGACAGTGGTGTAGAAACGTGATTGGGTACATGGGGTAGGGGCTAATGGTAGTAAACTGGGGGGCTCAGCCAGGGCTCTTTGTTCCGATTCCTCTCTCTGTCTCTGTGTCTTCGGAGATAAGGGTGTTAATGAGGGGCTCCCGTCCTGCCTCAGGGAGGAAGGGCAAAGAGAAGGTGAGAGTGGTTTTCCTGCTCTGCTGTTTTCTCGGATGCCAAGGGGCCGTACTCTGGGGTAGTGTACGCTGAACTCTGTTAGTATATTAGATACATAAACACAGGAGTATGTGGTGGGGGACCTGCCTGGGCATTCCTGTTCCCTAGATGCCAGGCCTAAGACAAGCTTCAGTTCCTCAGAATGTCCCCTCCCCGCCACCCGAAGTCCTGCAGATGGGACCACCCTGCCCCCGCCAGCTGGCTTGGGCAGCCTGACATCCACAACTTGGCCAGTAATTTTCCAGGCAGGCTGAGGCTCCAGCCCTGATTTCCTCGATAAGATGCCATACATATCTCTTTTGTGGGAATGTGGTTTATCAACAAGGTGCTCTTGGCTCCAGCCCTCTGGGTAACCACCCAGGGCAGCCAGCACTACAGGTGAAGCTGGGGAGGGGGAGGAGGGAGAAGGAGGGAAATCTGGGCCCCAGCACTGCCCAGAGACTGATGGGGCTGCCAGAGGGCCTGGGGCACAAAGGGGTACCCTGAGCCCGAATGCCTCAGGCTGCCCAGCCAGAACCATAAATCACGGGGCTGGGCCGGCAGGAACCATCAACCTTGGGCTCGTTGTGACTGGCATTGACTCCTCACCTGTTTGCCTTTGGCCTTCGGAAGACTGGGCCTTTGCTTCTAGTGGAGAAACTGAGGGAGCTTGGCAGGGGTGTGGCGTGGGAGAGGAGGGCCAGGGTTGCAGCAATGCCTTTGGAAGTCAACCGAGGCAAAGCTGTTGTCACCCTCACACCCTCACTAAGACCAAAGTCACAGCATGTCAGGGCTGGAAGGGACCCACAAGACCCCCTTATCCTGGCTTCCTGTTTTACACACCAGGATACCAGGGCCCAGGGGGGCAAGGAAGCTGCCCAAGGTAACACAGGGGGACAACTTGGGTCTCCAAACTCCCTCTGCTTTCCTCTCCAAGCCAACCTCCCCAGCCAGGCAATGCGCCTCTATTCCTTGCTCCCCATAGGCATGCATGGGGCCAGCCATCCCTTAGCTGAGTCCAGAGTAGTCACTGATCGTGGCCTTGATCTGGGGTCTTGGGGGCCAGGGTATTCACAAGCTTCCAACCCAACCCAGGGCCTTGCCACCTAAAGTAAGGGCCACAGAACCACCTGGTTAGAAAAGCAGAATCCCAGACAGGGCTCCTGACTTTCTGATCACTCTGCATTTTAACAGGTCTCCAAGAGATTCGTGTGCACGTGGCAAGGTTAGAAGCACTAGGTTAGAACAAGCCTCTTCCCTCCACGAGCCTCAGTTTCCCTAACAGAAGTCACAGGGGCAAAACATCTCTGACTTCTTTGCCAGAGCTAACACATTGGGAGCCAGGCCTTCGGTGTGACCTCCTGTGGGGCTATGTGCATTTTGTGGTGGCTTCCAGAAAGTGGAATTCTAGCTCCAGCAAGGCAGGGGGAATGATCCACCCCTCTCCCCTTCTGTCTGCTTAACCCCCTCATGTCTGCTGGAGACTCAGGGTAGGTGTAACTTCACAGATCCTGGGATGCAGCTGATTCAATTCAATCTGCTTCAGCAACACCGATTGAGCACCTTCTCTGTGCTGGGTCCGTAGCAGTGAATCTCCACCTTAGAATCATGCAAGATGCTTTTTAAAATGCCTGATGCCTGGGCCTCACCCCAGGCCAATGGACCAGAGCCTCTGGGGGGAGGGCTGGGCATAGGTACTTATTAACGTGCCTTGGGCAATTATAATGCACAGCCAGGTTGAGACTGGTTGGAAGTAAGAGAGAAGGCTGCTGGAAGACCTACCAGGGCCGGGTCGCCACTCTCTACTTCCTTCTCTCAGGCCAGCCAGCTGCAAGCCAAGAGAACTCCCCAGGAAATCATCAGGAAATTCCCTGGATATGGTAATGCATGACAGCAACATCTAATTAATCATCAACCCTGTAACGTGATCCCTGTGGCCCATAAAAAGAGAACCTGCCGAGTCTTTGGAAACCTGTCCACTGGCCTTCTCTAGACGGTTCCTTCTAGACCTGGGAACCTGTGCCCAAGGACCCCAGGCTGATGATGGGTGCCCAGCTCTGCTCCGAGGCCAGTAAGTAGACCTCCTACAACCCTGAGCTTGGTCCCTGGACCACGGGTGCAGGAAGTGGAGGGCGCTCTGTCACTGCTGGGATAGAAGTTCCAGGAGGTAGAGGTGTGGTCAGTGTAAAGTTTTGGGGGCCTGGTGGGTTCCCAGTTCTGCCAAGTCCAGCTGTGGGATCGTGGGCAAGTCACTTTGTCCCTGGGCCTCAGTGTCCTCATCTGCAGGCTGGGGACAAGCTTACAGGGCTGCTAGAACACACTAATCCAAAGGGTAATAAGCATGAAGGTTCTCTGCGAGCCTCGCCCGAGGCCACTGGCATCCCTTAGAGGAAGGGCTGTGTGTGGGTGCGGATGGAGGACCTGGTCTTTTATCACCAGAGACTGGGACTGCACATCTCTGGATCTGCCCTCCCAGGTAAAGCAGCTGGGGCTCAGGGCCCTTGTCCTCCTGCTCGGCACCCAAGGGTCATGCACAAGCCGTGGGCTGCACCCAGAACCACAGCTGCTGTGACCACTGTTTGGATTCCAGGCAGGGCAGTGATGTGCCATAAAGGAGGCCGCGGGGCAGGGGGGGAGTGTGGGGTCTGGGAGCTGGGCCTGGGGTCCCCACTTCTGGCTTCAAGAACGTGGACTTGCACAGCCTTCCCAAGCTCTGACTGCTTCCCCAGGAGGGTGGCGGGAGGAGTGACGGAGGCTGCAAGTGCTTGTCAGCGCCTGGCACCCTGATAGGCTGCGGCTGGAGGGGTGTTGATGAAGAGGGTGAAGACCCGCAGAGGCGGCGCTGAGCTGGGGGCTGACCCTGCATCGCTTGAATCCCAAGAGCCCAGAGAGTCTGTAATTTGACTCTACCTGTCCAGGGGTGGAGACATCTAAGGCCCTGACTTGTGTTCCCTGGACTTCCTGGCAGCCAGGCTGGGTCCTTGTCCAGCACTTGGTCCCACCCTGCAGCAGCAGGGCAAGGTGGGGGCAGGCAGCATAACTGGAGAGTGTCTTCTATGGACATGTCACTCTGTCACTCCGCTTCTCTGAGCCTCAGGATCCTGCCTGAAAATGGGGCCCATAAAAAGAAGGTGACGGTGCTCAGACACCTGGGTGCTCTGAACCCTGTGCCAGCCCAACTGCTGGGGACAGGTCTGCTCAGAGAGCCACACTTGGCCTGTGCCCACCTCCCACACACCCCACCCTGGGAGCAGGTGGCCTGGGTGGCCCGGGTGGCCCGGGTCAAAGGGTTGGAGGACCCCTGCAGTCCGTATGGGAGAAGGCAGGCAGAGTAGAATTGGCTGGTCACACCTTTCACGCCAGTGAGACCTGGCTCTAAACTCAGGCAGCAGAGCCCTGGGCAAAGTAGGTGGATGCAGCCTGCAGACCCTTTCGGGGCTGGCAGGGCAAGGGGAGGGCTGCAGCCCTACGCAGGCTCGGCCATGCAGTGAACAGCCTCGCAGGAGAGTGTACGCGGGGAGACTGAGCCCCAAGGGCCCTTAGTTCCCCAGCCAGAGGCGCCTTGCAAGGGCCAGACTCAGGCAGGGCCTGAGGGCTGCCCGAGTAGGGAGCAGAGCCCGGGTGTGCAGCAGAGAAAAGGGTACTCAAGTGCCGTGGCTGGATGGTGACCTGTGCAGCAAGCTGTGTCCCTTTGGCCCCTCCTCTAACTGTGGTGACATGAGAGCATAGCGTCCATGCCGCTGGGAAGGCTCCTTATGGGTGAGCTTTGCAGACTATCAAGTTCCCATCCTGGGCAAGGCCTGCTTCTCCTGGGCTCCCCAGGCCCTCCCTGCCCTGCCGAGGGACTCAGGTACCCACCCAGGCCATTCCCCGGGAATTCCTCCTCCTCCCTGGACTGCCTCCCAGCCAGCCAGGTCCCCACTCCCCCCTAGGAAGTGCCCGGGCAGTGAGCTCACCTCCCCTCCCGCCCCTGCATGGGGTCAGACTCTGTCCCTGGCACCTGCCCAGGGGATGGGGTGGAAACTCCAGCCACAGCAAGGACGGGCTCATCTCTGCTAGTTACCGTCCAGGCCCAAAGTGCTGAGCATGACAGGTCTCCAGTTCCCCTGACCCCTGAGCTTGGTCCCTGGATCAGGGGTACAGGAAGTGGAGGGCCCCGTGTCACTGCTGGGGCAGAAGTTCCTTCTTTACCTGTAGGGGCTGCATTGGGTGGAGCTGGAGCGACTCCTGTTTGACCCTAGTTCTGCCCCTGGTTGCTGTGGGGCCAGGGCCGGCTGCTTGCCCACCGTCTGCCTCTCGGGGTGGCAGCAGGATTGGGTGTGGCGGCATGCAGACAGGGCTCAGATGCTGGTCACCATCTCCCACACTGCCCCTCGACCAGGACCATTGCTCAGGTGCCTTTGCAGGCCCACTCCAGGGCTTCTCTCCAGGTCCCAGCTCAGGGATGGAAAGTGACCCAGCCAGGGCGGTGGCCTCCACCCTCCATGGTTTTGGCTGGTTACACCTGGTGCCCCCCCAGCGCCCTACCTTGCCAGGTGGGCAGTGAACAGGATCCCCAGGCAGGTGCCCCGAGACTCCAGGCCTTGGCTGGGTGGCACATCACTTTCGTTTGTGGGTAAGACCAGGCCCCGGGGGACAGTGACCTGCCTGGGTCAGCAGCAGGGCAGGACTAGAATCCAGGTGTCAGACATGGCCAATCACTGTGGCCCTGCCCTCCACAAAGTGGCCTCAACAATGGGCACAAGGACAGGTTCGATGTCAGGGCCCCCAGTCTGGCTTCAGGTCTCCATTTGTGCTGACTCAGGGACTTCCCCTTGCTTAGGGACAACCTTGAGGGACAGGGAGTCCGGACGGACCTGTCGGGACAGGCGGGAGAGATGTGGGCATTCCAGGAAGGTGCAGGTGTGGCCAGGGGCGTGGGCGAGATAGGCAGGGCTCTGTGAGGGCCCCTTTGGAAGTCCCAAAGTCAAGGTGAGTGCTTGTCCCTAACGCCTCGAGTAAGGAAGGGCATTTTAGGTAAGCTTACCTTTGGTCTGTGGAGGTCAGGGACAGATTCACTGTGACCTCAAGGGTGTCCCTTGTGCCTGACCAGATTAAGCCTCCCCTCCCTGGTCCCTACCAGAAGTTTGCAGGCATGTATGTGGTCAGAGGTTCCAGGGGAACGTGAGCTGCTCTGGGAGGGGAGGGGCCTTGCTCCTCTAGGCTGGGGTCTAGGTCAAGTTCTGATTGAATTCACCTCTTTTTGTTTTTAACAGCAAGAGATCAGCCAGCTCCCCTCCCCCAAGCCAGAAAGAGCAGGGCCAGGCAGAGAAGGACAGGGGTTGGCAGGAGATTAGGCCTCAGGGCTGGCTAAGGGCAGTCACAGTCCTGGGACAGGAAACTGCACAGGCTTCCTCCGTTGGAGGGGCTGAGAGGAAGGACCGCCCGGCAAGGAGCTTTGCCCTCCTGGCTGCAGAGTGCAGTCATGCAGCAAGTCCCCTGGTTTCAGAGCCCGCCCAGGATTTTGAGGGGCTGACCTGGGATGCCCTGTCCAGCCTGCAGCCTCACTCCGTGGGGAGCAGCCAGGCCCCTTTCTCTCCCAGGACAAGGGTGTCACCGTCACCAGGGGCCATGGCCTTCACAAATGATGCAGGTTCCGTGTGGGAAAATGAGAAAGTCAGACAGGCAGAGGGGGAAGCACAGAACACAGTTGGCATGTGGCCCATTCCCTTCCGTCATCCCTGAGTGTACAGAGAATAGATGTGGATAATAAACACACATGTGCCGAACCAAACCTGCTCTTGCTTTTTTTTTTTTACTTTCAGGATATTACAGGGGCACACACGTTTTGGTTACATAATTTGCTTTTGTACAGTTTTTGAATCAAAGTTATAAGGGTGCCCTTCACCCAGATAGTGTGCATTGTACCCATTAGGTGTGAATTTACCCTTCCCCTCCTCCCCTCTCCCACCTGCTTGATTTCTGCTGAGTTTTACTTCCATATGTGCACATACGTGTTGATCGACTAGTTCCCATTTAGTATGGAGTACATATGGTTTTGTTTGTTTTTCCATTCTTGTGACACTTAGAAGAATGGTCTCCAGTTCCCTCCAAGTTGTTACAAAAGATACTAGATCACCATTTTTTATGGCCGAGTAGTGCTCCATGGTACACATATACCACATTTTATTAATCTGCTCATGTATTGATGGGCACTTGGGTTGTTTCCACATCAAACCTGCTCTTTCTGCGTAACAGTAACACCCATGACAGGGATTGATTGATCATGGGCAGATCACGAACAGGCATCGGTTCCTTTAGTAGTCACAGCATCACTGAGGGAGGGGACCTGAGGCTTCCGGAGGTTGGTGTGAACTCAGACTTGGGACAGGCAAAGTGGGCTCCTCACCTGGCTCTAAGCAGGTCTCTGGGGTTCTGGAGAGGATGGAGTTGAGGGGATCCCAGGTAGGTTGGGGAGGTGGAAATGGTCCTCCAGGGGAGGTCAAGGTGGCCCTGCAGTGCTGTGGGGGAAGGGCTGGGGGGGTGTTGAAGTGGCTTCGGGGTGCGGGGATGTGTCAAGGTGGCCCCAGGGGCTGGGGACTCCGGGTGCTGGTGGGTCCAGGCCCAGCCCACACTGACACTCTCCACTCCTGCCCGCTCATCCCGCAGACGCCAAGTCCCCGGGAGAGGCGCTTCGCTTCCACAGGGAGGCCAAGGGGGCGCAGGTGCATCTGGACACCCGCGGCTGCACCGCGCACAGGCGCGCCACGTTCCACGACGGCATCGTGTTCAGCCAGCGGCCGGTGCTGCCGGGCGAGCGCGTGGCCCTGCGCGTGCTGCAACAGGAGGGCGGCTGGTGCGGTGGCCTCCGCGTGGGCTTCACGCGCCTGGACCCCGCGCGCGTGTCCGCGCCCAGCCTGCCGCCCTTCGTGTGCCCGGACCTGGAGGAGCAGAGCCCGACGTGGGCGGCCGTGCTGCCCGAGGGCTGCGCGCTCGAGGGGGATGTGGTCCGCTTCTGGGTGAACCACTGCGGCTGGCTCTTCGCACAGGTCAACGCCGGCCGCCGGCTCCTGCTGCGCAAGGGCGTGCTCATGGGCGCCCCGCTCTGGGCGGTGATGGACGTGTACGGGACCACCAAGGCCATCCAGCTTCTGGGTGAGACAACCGCGGGAGGCAGGCACGGCCCTGAGGAGCGGGTGGAGATGGAGGCTCGGGTGGTGCCCCACGCCCATCGAGAGCCAAGGGAAGAACGGTTCATTCGTTCATATTCAGTTATTCCATCAGCCCTAGCCCAGTGTCAGGTGTGAAGATGGGCACTGCAGACACCAGATAGACAAGACCCCAGTCATAGGGAGGGCAGCCTTGTCTCTAAAGAATAAGGGGATATGACCAGCACTCCAAACATCTGTTACAGGGCCGATTACGTTTCACAAAGGAAGAAACATTCGGTCAGTTGCAGTCTAAGTAGGAGTTCACTAGCGACAAAGGCAGCAAGCAAAGGTCTGTTAAGTGCCAGGGCTAGAGGTGCAGGATTCTGCCAGCGGAGGGGTGGGGAAGAAACCAGAACCACCCCTCTGCCACTCCAGAGGAGAGTGGATTTCAGGGGAGCGCAGAGAGGCAGTAATACCCCCAGCTACTCAGGAGGCTGAGGCGGGAGGATCACTTGAGGCCAGAAGTTCGAGGCTACAGTGAGCTATGATTGCGCCACTGCACTCCAGGCTGGGCAGCAGAGGGAGACCCCGTCTCAAAAAAGAAAAAAAAAAAATACTGGCGGTCCATCCCTCCTCCCACTGAACTGGTTTTTAAAATCATTTGCCACAGCTTGTGGAGCCTCATGCCTTGGAGCACCTGATTTGACAGGTCTGGAGTAGGCCCCAGCACCTGTGTTCTCCCCACCCCCTGGGACACACAGATGCACATCCAGGTTTGGAAACGTAGGTCACGCTGAGCGTCTGCACTCAGGCAGGGCAGCAGAGCAGAGAGGACAGGCCTGGAGGAAGGGCAGCTTAGGAGGAAGGATCTACACACCCAGGAGTTGGCCAGGCTAGGTTAAGCTGGGGAAGGGGTGGCCCACGACAGGGTCTTAAAATCAGCCGTGAGCCCCAGCACTGTAAGCCAGAAAAGAAAGGAGAGGGGCCTTTGCTGCAGGGCCTGAGTGGGACGGGGCACCTGGGTTTGCTCTCTCGGGCCCTGAGATTCCCTCTCTGCCTTAGATCCCACAGCCAGCCGGGTCCCCACAACCGTGCTGCCGGTCCTCAGCAATGAGGCTGTGCCTGAGCCTGAAGGTGAGTGGCTTCCCTCAGCACCAGGGGCCCCTAGGAGTGGGGTGGGGAAGGGCCTGAGCCCTGGTTGCTCAGTCACGTCTTCCAGGGGCTTTGGACCAAACGATTTGGCTCTGCCTCCCGGAAACCTAAAAGATATTTAACAGCTCTGCCTTCTAGAACATTGGCCAACTCTAAGTTACAAGAGCACGTTTATGAGCAGATAATGTTATTTCATTCTTGCTTTAAAAATGCAATCCACACTCATTGTAAAGACTTTGCAAAGTTGAAATAAACATTAAAGGATAAAGAAGAAAGTTAAAAAAATCGCCCATTACCTCTTGGGTGGATTTACTTCCCATACTTTTTAGTCATAGATATATACATATGTATATACGAGGAATTGTTTGTACTTTGCTTTCCTTTTCTCTAAATTGGAATTTGATACGTATGTATGTACATTATGCTTTTCTTCCCATGTTTTTTCACTTGATCACATTGTAAGCATTTTCTCATGAGGTCATAGTCTTCAAAACCTTACTGCATAGTTCTCTGTCCTGCAGTTATGGCATGAGTAGGCTGCCCACCCCTTGCCCCCACATGCCCTGACCTACGTTGTCCCCGTTCCTAGCCACATCAGGAGAGGAGTGTGCCGTCTGCTTCCACCATGTTGCCAACACCTGCCTTGTCCCCTGTGGCCACACGCACTTCTGCAGCTCCTGTGCCTGGCGGGTCTTCAGGGACACAGCCAAGTGCCCCATGTGTCGCTGGCAGATTGAAGCGGTAGCCCCGGTGTGACTCTCTCCTGCTCTGGGGACTGGTGTAGACTCAGGAGAGGAGAAGGCTTCGTGGGGTGGGCGGCAGATTGGGCCTAGATCCAAGCCCAGCACAGAGAAAGGAGGTGCAGCGCCCCCTCTGTCTGGAGAACAGTCAGCAGCAGAGAGAGGAACACAAGGGGGTGGTGGCTGCTTCCCCCACCCTTTCCCAACAGGGGCTGGGCCAATGGAGCAAGGAGAAGCTCCTTTTCCTGCCCCCGCCAGAACCGTCTGATGCAGTACTTTGTTCAGAGGGAGGGTCGCTTGATCCCTCGTTTCATAGCTGGGAAGTTAAGGCATCTGCCTGTGTCTGGTGGGAGCCCTGCGCACCTAGGGCATTGAAGAGCCTGGAGCAGAAGCTGAGAGGTATCTAGGAGCAACCAGTCCCGTGTGGAAGCTGGGTCCCCTCCGACAAATCCTCCATAAAGTGGATCTGTAGTTACCAGCCCTGACTACCTTTCAGGGTGGCTGTGAGGTCCCAATAAGATCATGCAGCTGAAGATGATTTAACACATGAAAATGCAGTTGTCATTATAATTATTTCCTTGCCAATTTCTGAGATTATCAAAATAAAGTTTGTCTTTCATGAATGATTTAAAAATGACTATGTCCCCCCCCTTTTTTTTGGCAATACTAGTAACCGGAGTAGACTGTGGCCCCTTTGTGGCAGTCAGTGGGAGTGAGTAGAACTGTGGATTGGTTAGGATGATGGGGCATTTGGGGACAGACATGCCATTCTGTCCTCCCCAGACACACTCTCCAGTGATATATTGAAGTAAAAAGACTGCCCACCAAAAATTCTATACCAGCAAGATTGTCCTTCAAAAGTGAAGAAGAAATTAAGACATTTCCAGATAAACACAAACAGAGAATTTATTGCTAGAATACCTACACTATAAGAAATACTACTGGGATTCCTTCAGATTGAAATGAAATGAATGATCTCTAACTTTTGTCCAATTTTATAGAGAGGAAAACTGAGAGGCAGGTAGGAGGAATCATCTTGTAAATGATGCAGTAAGAATTAGAATCCTCATTATAATCGCACTGATACAATCATTTCTTCATTCACTCATCAGATTAGTTCCAAGAACAATGAAGCACCAGGAGTTAAAAGGCATCCTAGTGTGAGCACAGATGTATTTGTGTCTTTGGGAGCAGCACTGGGGAATAAATAATTATAGTTCAAGGTGATAAGTGTTAAAATAGTCTATACAAAGAGTTTGTCAGCTTCTAGTTCAAGATGGCAGACCACACACATGTAGTTGTTTCCTTTTATTATAAGTCTCAATTTATATTGCTTAGAGTGATCTAAACAGATTTATCTGTTCCCTATAAAATGATATGGGGAACAACTAGGGAACCAAAACCTATGATAAAAGATGGAAAGCAGATGGGATGAGACTGACTATGGAAACCATAGGCCAAATTACCAGAGGAGAAGACTGCTACAAAAGGTGGGAGCAGCTCTAGGGATGCTTTGGACCCAGAACTTGTGAACTGGGAGCAGGAGGGGGTCCAAGGTTGACTGACCATGACTGGTTGAGGCATGACAGAAGGGACAGCCAGGAGTGTTTGCCTCAGGCCAGACAGTGAGCCACAGAGGTGTCTGCTCATGGGCAGGAGCAGTGAGAGGTGAAGGCAAAGCTCCAGAGACAGACAGCTCCCTAAGGAAGCAGGAAGCTTCTGTATCCAGAAGGCTGTTAGCTCATCCTGGCAAGCAGCATATGCCATCCTTTCCTCATTCCCCTTTACACAGTCACGGTTGCATGTCCTTCCCCTTCTTGCAGTCAGGTCATTCAAGTTAACAAGGAATCTCAGGTCCAAAGGTAAACTCACAACCAAGAAAAGCCAAATATTTGCAAAATGCAAATATCATGGGGGAAAAGACTGATAACTCAATGAAAGGAGTTTATATCTGAAAAAAATAGGGTTACGTATAGACCTGGGCTTTAGAATAACTATAATTATATACAAAAGGATGTTGCATTGAAAAATCTAGATACCTTGGAAATTAAAAACTTTATCATTGAAATTAAAGGCTTATTAGATGGAATGAGTAGCAGAAAGGATGTAGCTGAAAAATATGTTAGTGATCTGGAATCAACCAGGATGTACTACAAAATTACCAAGAGATGAAATATATCAAAAAGGGATAAGGAGAATAGATGTAGAAGTTCAAATATTCGTCCAATAGGAATTCCAGTATAAGAAAATAGATTAAATGGAGACAAGAGAATACTCAAGGATAAAATTAAAGAAAACTTTCCCAGAATTGAAGAAAGACATAGCTCTTCAGATTGAAAAAGCCTACCAGCTGTCAAGTAGAATAAGTGGGGAAAAAAGACCTCATTTTGACACATACTGGTGATATTTCAGAGCACCAGGGATAAAGAGAAAACCTAAGAAGAAGAAAAAGAAAAAAAAAAAA
>NW_012141747.1:6052347-6052721 GCF_000956105.1 Propithecus coquereli
TCTTTTCAAATGTACAAAACATTTACAAAAAGTTTCCATGTTAGACCACAGATTCCAAAAAGAAAAATAAAATCACAATACTGATAGTCACTGAACACAATGCAATATAAAATTAGAATTAACTTACCAACAAATAGGGGATACACAAAACAATATAGAGATTTTTTTTTTTTCTTTGAGATAGAGTCTCACTCTGTTGCCCGGCTAGAGCGCTGTGGCGTTAGCCTAGCTCACAGCAACCTCAAGCTCCTGGGCTCAAGTGATCCTCCTGCCTCAGCCCCCTGAGTATCTGGGACTACAGGCATGCACCACCATGCCTGGCTAATTTTTTCTATATATTTTTAGTTGTCCAGCTAATTTCTTTCTATTTGTTT